>NW_010421630.1:6646-9095 GCF_000710305.1 Buceros rhinoceros silvestris | reverse complement strand
CGCTCTTCATCTATGGTAAAATGAAGTGATGATGAACCATTCTGAAAAGTAAGAGTTAATCAAATCTTAGTAGCCAAAATATTATGAAAAATAAGCTTAATTTGGAAACACAAATGAGACTCACAATTTCCCCAAGTAACCACAAACCAACAAAACAATTTCCATGTACTCATTTTTTTAAAAAACATACTTTTAAATGTACTCTTTACAGCTTAGACTATGTTCTGTCTATTTAATAAAAAAAATCTGAGTTTGGCAGGTTTGGGAATATATACATGAAGCAAAATAAAAAGGGAAGCATACCTTAACTGTAAATTAAAATGCTGGTCAGTCGAGCTAATACTAGCAGTGTAGATGTTACTGCATTTCTTGCATCAATTTAATTTGTGTAAGAGAATATTTGCTACAAATTGTAGAACAAAGAAGCAATATATTGCAGCTGATTAATATAATGTCAGAGGAGGTGCAATGTGAAAAAAAAACCGGCTGTCAAAATTCCATTAAATTTCTTTAAAAAACATGTGTACCATTAACAGTTATTAAATTGCTAAAGGAAGCAATAATTTAGAAAAGGGTTTTTTTTTTTTAAATAGTTGAACATACATGCTAATAAAACATGCATTACCTTCTCAATCAACTCCTTTGTTCTGCGAAACTTTTCTTTAGCATTTTCATGAACAGCTGGATTTGTAGATCCTTGTTGAAAATAGATTGCACCCAAATCATAGCAAACCTGCAAACAGCATTGATATCAAACAATTATCTTGGAAATCCGTATAACATTTTAAATCAAGACTGTGTTAAGTATTTCAGCTCAAACCTTACGCACACTGTAAATTACTCCCGGTCTTATCTAATACACCAACATACACTACATACTTTTCCTCATACACTTCAACTGTTTCCTCTTTATCTGTGATCTCAGCATAAGTAACTGCACAGGCATTACAAAACGATTTCCACACTCATTAAGAACAATGCAATGAACTGTTCTTGCCCTGTAATGGCTTACTCAGGAGTGGAGTGAGCAACACTATTTACAGTTCTAAGTTCTTAGAAAAAGGTGTAAGATGTAAAAACGAAGTCCATAATATCTCACTGCATTGAGAACACAAGGAATATTAACAGAAAAATACTATACTGCAGTGTATCTCAAAACATTACTTAACACTTTGCCTAAAGAAATAGATATAAATTGAAAGCTTTAGTACACAATGTGAGCTACCTGGCACTGTATCTCCTCTGCGCTGATTTTCAGTCCAGCTGTGGAACTCTCTGTTTCTCCATTCACCATACCAGGCTCCATGGCTAACAAATCCAGAGTTCTTATAGTGTGGACATAAAGATCTTTGTTTAAATTAAGTGCTCCTTCTAGGACCAAGATGGAATCAGCAGCCTGCTCTTTCAACTGTAATAGTTCAAATGCATTGAAAAATTTAACCTCTGAGTTGAGCTCTGGCTTTAAACCAGCACTAGAAATGTAACAGTACAGTAAAAGGATGGTAAAAAACACCTTTCCTTATACTCCTGTCTTACTGCTGTGTAGAATCTACTCCTGTGTTTCTTGCACAATAAGGAGATTTATGACTTTCTACTTCAGCTTCAGATACTCAGAGAACAGAATCAAACCCTTACTCACAATTGAAACAAAACATTTTTGTCTGTTTCACCTACAACTTTTTATTCATTTTTGGAGCATCAAATTATGCAACAGTCAGATTGTAAATTTTAAGTTATTATTTCACAGCTGAAACAAAACCAGCTTCCACATGAGCAGCAAGGTTTTTTATAAAATGTTGACGAGTTAGTAAAACAGTTAAACATCACTCATTCTATCTGAAAAAAATAGGAAAAAGTAAAAAATTGTAGAAAGTGTAGAATACGAATTCATTACCTGACTCCAAGTAGCATGGGAGCAGGACAATAAGTGAGGCTATTTATTGAAGTAGAAGGTTTGTTTCTCCTCTTTTTTGGTTCTCTTAAAGGGAAAACCTTTAGGCACAACTAGCATTCTGTTGAAAGCTACATACAGAAAACACTCAGCGACTAAATCCTTTAAAAAAACAATACGTCTTAAGTGTTGAATTTTGCTTCCATATGATTTTGCAGCTCAAGTAGGGTACGGTCTTCGTTACTAAACACAAGGATTTTGTAGAGGCTTGCTCAATTCATATGGCTCCAAGGATGGGCTGATGAAAGAATACTTCACACAAAATCCCATTCCATACTACACGCACTGCACAGACAACACTGTCCACACATCAGAGTGTGAAACTGGAGCAAATACTGTAAGTGGCAAACATAACACAAATGTACTGAATCCAACAAAACTGTGATGCAATTGTTGATTTCCTTTCCACTCATATTTACATGGAAATTCAAGCAAAAGTAAGGCGGGGGGGGGGGATGTCTCACCACTTTCAAAAAATTTTCAGTTAGTTCCTTTTTT
>NW_010421630.1:0-6602 GCF_000710305.1 Buceros rhinoceros silvestris | reverse complement strand
GGGGGGGGGGGGAAGTCTCACCACTTTCAAAATATTTTCAGTTAGTTCCTTTTCTTGCTGCATCTGGTTCATCCTGAAAAATAAAGAGGTCAAATTCTCAATTACAGAGCAAACCTGCATGATATCTTACTTCATGTTCTAGACCACAATTAATTCATAGTAAGTTTTGCTTAATTACATTTTAAACATCATGCTGCAGCGCCACTGATTGCCTTTACCTATCTGTATCTGAAATACAGAATATAGGACAAAAAGATAGGTTTGGATGAGAATGTAACTTCTATTTTATCGAACCACAAAAGCTTCATTGCTTTTCTCTTTAAAAATCAGACTGTCAGTATTAACAAAGCTATCATGAAGAAATCAGCTTCCACAGCTTCAAGTCCCTTACAGCTTCACTATTTAAATCTCCTCAAGCATGCATCAGGGTAGAAGTATGCTCATGTGCTTATGTAGAAGTATTTTAAAATTATTTCCCCATACAGAATTTTTTGATTCAGGATCAGACTCTGATACATATAGGACAATACAAAACTTAGTAAAATGAGTAGTAGTAGTAATATTTTTAGTCGACAGACTCTCTCTAACAAGTATGGCCTCATGCTAGAGTATAAAATTAATATGGAACAGATGAAAAGTACTACTGAGATATTCCCAACTTTACTGGAGAAATTTATGACAAAATTCAATTCCAAGGACAGGTTGTAACTAAAGCAGAGTATCTGTAACACAAATTCTAGAACATCAAAAGAATATTGGACTTTAAATTACCAATTATTGCCTAATGCAGCAAATTAAAATACTTCATTCTTTTTCATGTTATCATACATGATGCAGCAAATTGCTCTAATAAAATCACCGTACTAAACAAGCCACTGTAAGCTAAAGCAGGATGCATGCAATGTACTGTTTCTAGAGAGTAAGCATTCTGCCTAGGCAAACTGCCACCTCCCTTTTTCCCATGATTTTTCATGCCTCTATGAAGTCAGTAAGATTACAACATATTAAGAGTGGAATGACAGACAAGCAAGTAGGAAAATAAGAACACACCTGAAATAAATGCAAGTTTTCCAAGCTACAACTAGCCATTATAAGCAACTGTACACTATTAACATGTTTTAATACACTTAGAAGTTAAATTTCCAATTACAAAATACACAAGAAATCCAAACAAACTATACTGTAACTTACACATTTAACTGAGGTGGACCAGGCTTCACTTGCTTTACAGGAAAGCTACTCTGAACGATGGTCCTTATGGCCCTACATAGGGGAGAAAATCAAGCAAAGAATGTTATTAGCCTCAGAAATGTAATAAGTAGATTACAGACACAAGAGCAAAGACAGCAAGATTTTTATCTTCACAAGGTGACAGTTAAACCAGTATCTTGACTAATTTTGGGGGGAACAAAACCAGCTGTGGAATAGCTTTTCACACTCAGCTCCTCACTATAAGCTACCTACAGATCACAAAATTATCGAGATTCTTTCTCCTTCTAAATTCAAGTATACAGACAGAAGAAAACACTGCTCTGTTCTATCACGATTTTAAGATTGCTGCCTTAAAGCAGTTTACCATCTGTTGTAGAGAAGTATTGCCATGGCAGTGGTTGGGGGTAAGCTGGACAGGTCTACATCCACATGTTTAGTTCCTGGGGGAACTTTGCTGATACACAGAAGTTCATTCAGTAGCATGTTCAATACAGGAACAGACAAGCTATTAAAAAATAAATAAAGGGAGAATCAGATTACCATATAGTAATCCTATTTTTGGAATGTTTAAATCATATACGCTACTATTCAGTATTATTTTGTTACTTAACATCCCAAGGCAGTAAGGGTAGTATGTTCATTTAGCGTAACAAAATGCTCTGTATCAGATGGCACTATAGATCAGGTACGTAAAGCAGTTACCAGTACTAGCAGCCTAAGTTAAGAACAAGTGGAAGCTTGCTCTGACAGCTGAACTACTATTATGCACCACTGAATTAGTCCACACAGACATGTTCCAGAATAATCCAGCTACCTATAATAGCAGGTCCCAAATAATAAGAAATTCTTTTCAAAATACTCCCAGATCATACTTCCAGAATGTAAACAACCACATTTCCATTGCAAATGGAATTTTATTTATGTAAAGGGAACATTTCTCTGTGCTATCATGGCTTCTCTCCCTTTCTGCAGCATCCACCAGCAAGAAGCAAAGCTATGACTACGAATGGGAGTAGAGCGCTGCAGAGCACTGTAAGCTGTATTGTGTAAAACATACATTAGCTGGGACAGAACCTTCCTGGATAAAATGAAGAGGCATGCAGGTTGGATTGTATCACTCCATCCTTTTGAGGTATAATTAAACACAACTGAAACACGATTACTAATTAAGACATTATTTAAAATTAGAAGTTGATCACCTACTGCCAAAGCACCTTTCATTTCGTGAAAAATTCACATTTTTCAGAGCCAGCATCGAAAACAAGCTATAAAACTACACTTTAAGCAGAGACAGAATTCCCGTTTAATGAATTTTAGGTCTTGTGTTATATCAGATTCCAGGTCTGTTATCAAGCCATCACTTTAAAATAATAAATGCTGGTTTTATTATCAGAGGTCCAGGAATCTTGTTTTCATTGGCAAGAGCAGAACATCATTTGAGTGTTTGTAAGAGCAGAAATTTTAGAAAAAAAGCTTGGCTCAAGATGTTATTTTATTCCTTTTTAACTACAATGACTTAACCTTTGGGTCTAATCAGTTAAAAAACAAAAGCATGTTTCTTACTAAAATCAGTATTAGGCGTCAATTATGGCGGCTTATGCAATGACTTCAGAATGGTTTTTGGAAAAGCTATCACAGATGGACAGAACAATCTTATCAAGCCCCAGAACTGGCCCAGCAGTGCCACACAGTAGGGCTGATTTTTCAATCAGGATTATACCTGCATTTTAAGAAGGCACCAACTGACAGAAAATACACTGTGAATAAATGTTAGCATAAATTCCTCCTGCAAGAAAGGAAGCAGCCATAAAAAAAAAAAGCTCTCTTCAACACATTCACATACACTGGTTTTCAAAGCTAAAGTATATATAAAACCCCATTACTGTATACCAGATACTTTTGTCCATACCGTATTTTCAGAACTAACCACAACAAAGGTTTCTGTTCATTCTCTGCAGCTGTGCACTATCTTGCAAAGGTACTCTGGCAAGCAGTAATCCCACCTCACTAAGGCAGACAAATATTACATAGTTTAATAAAGCTATACAGGAAAATACAATCCTTCTGGTAATTTGAAGGAATATATTTAAAAAAAATACATCTGAAATTAAAAAATTCTGTATCACATCATAAAAAATATGTATTTTGATTTTCACATCAACTCAAGAAAAAAAGCAAAGTAACACTTTGGGATTTTTTAAAGAAACTTTAACACACTCAGAATCAATGTAACTTTTATATAACGAAGAAAGTTCTTCTTCCAAGGTGTCGCCAAGCCAAATGTTTTGCTTAATATCTTAATCAATGATCTGGATGAGGAGATCGAGGGCATCCTCAGTAAGTCTGCAGACACCACCATGTTAGGTGGGAGCGTTGATCTGCTTGAAGGTCGGAAGGCTCTACAGAGGGATCTGCACAGGCTGGATCAGTGGGCTGAGGCCAGTGGTATGAGGTTCAACAAGACCAAATGCCAGGTCCTGCACCTGGGTCATAATAACCCCCTGCAACACCACAGGCTTTGGGAAGAGTGGCTGGAAAGTTGTCCAGTGGAAAAAGACCTGGGCTGTTGGTCGACAGCATCAGAAACAGTGTGGCCAGCAGCAGCAGGGAAGTGATTGTCCCCCTGCTGGAGTGCGTCCAGAGGAGGTCAACAAAGCCAGTAAAGGGTCTAGAGAACAAGTGCTATGTGGGAACTGGGGTTGTTTAGTCTGGAGAGGAGAAGACTGAAGGGAGACATCATCTCTCTCTCTACAACTACCTGATAGGAGGTTGAAGCAAGATGGGTATTAGTCACTTCTCTAAGTATCAAGAAATTAGACAAGAAGAAACGGCCTTATGTTGCACCATAAGGTTTAAGACGGATATTAGGAAATTTCTTCACTGAAAGGGTTGTCAAGCACTGGAACAGGCTGCCCAGGGAAGTGGAGGAGTCCCCATCCCTGAAGGCATTTAAAAGGTGTGTAGATATGATTTCTGTCAGTAAGAACTAATAGTGCAAACCTAAAGAACCTTTCAGGGAAAGTACATTAGTCACCAGAAAATCAAAAGGAACTAAGCCCCTCTCATATTAAAAGATGTGTCGGTGTGGTGCTTCAGCACATGGTTTGGTGATTGACTTGGCAGTGCTGGGTTAATGGCTGGACTCAATGATCTTAAAGGTCTTTTCCAACCTAAATAATTCTATGCAAGCTACAACTGGGGCAAGCATTGTCCCACTAAGATTTTACACTGCTGAAGAGCAGCTCCCTAATGTACTTAGCACTGTCAGAGTAAACAAGTTCCCAACTGTTCTACATTATCAAACAATTCAGCAACTAAAATTATTTGGGTTAAAAAAACTCAAAGGAAAAATGCAAAGGTGGAGTTGGTCTGTTTCAACCACAGTCATTCAGTGATCTGGTTCACAGATACACGGAGTTCTTTATAATAACAAAACTGGAGCAAGACCTCCAACTTGTCAGAATGAGGAAATTTAAGCTGGTTCTGTCATTGTTTTGTTTTCTTCAAAAACAACCTAAAATTTGTCTTCATGCAGTTTAGATGTGAACACCTGCATGTCTAAGACTCACTATTCTGCCTCTCTAAACTATAAACATTACTGATTTACTGACATCGCCTTTATCAAAACCCTTTTCTAACTCACAAATGAAATTGAACTTGATTTCAATTGTCGCACCCAAGACTCTTCTTTATGTAAGAAAGATACTGTCAACAAAAGAGAGCAAGACAGATTTCCATTTGCTAAAATGAAGATCTCAAGCCACTCCAGTTTAGTAATTTCAGCATGATGTACAGGCTATACCTTTTCTCTAATACATCCAAATCCCATTTCAAATGAGCAGCAACTTTAAGAGCAAGAAGTTTCAAAATGCGGTTTCTTTTGTTATCAGGAGGTGGCTGGACTTGGTTCTGTTCATTCACTGATGGTTTCGAAGCTTGTTCCAAGAACTGGACAATCAGCTGTACAGGTGGTGGATCTGCAAAAACACACAGCCATTCTTCAGATTCTTTGTAAACCCATAAACTAATTTCTTGTTGCAGTTACAAACAGGTATCTTAGCCCCCTGTCACTTACACAATTGATGGCATCACCTGGCAGATTGAAACCCTCAAGGGTATCTTGCTTACATTGACTCAAATCAGTAACATATCTTTGTTTAGGCTTCATGTTTATCTGACCATTTATACCATCTTTTATATAAATATATATACATTTAAACCACCTTTTACTTTTATTTGTTTTCACTATTCTGTATTAATTATTTTTCAGTACTTGCAACTACAGAAACTAAATGTTGCCTACTGAATCACAAGTTAGCTGTTGTAAAAATACGTCCCAGTTGTAATTCTTCTCTGTATTGTAAAATATATTTACAAACAACTGCTGGTATTTCTGAATACTTTAGAAGATACTTTCAGACTGATTAAAAAAAAAGAAAAGCCTTCAAATCTCTCCCTTACAGTAAGACAGTCCCTCCAGTACCTTTGAGATGTTTTGAAAAACTGAAGCCAAATTCTATTACACTCTCAGTGAACTTTGTGAAGCATAAAACTAGTATTAACCACTATTTCTAATTGCAAAATAGCAGTATAAGATCTAAGCACAAAGACATCGCCTGACCACGCTGAAATTTACTTTTGCAGTGGCAATACTGTTCCAGGTCTTGTTTCCTCCACCTGCTTGCAGAATGCAGGTACTGAAAAAGATGATTCCCCTTTACGACGGTCAAAAGATCAGCTAATTTTAAATATGGATAAAATACATATATCAGCTACTTTTCTTATATCAGACTAGGTTTCTATTCATTCCAGGTGTAAGAAGACAGAGCAATTTCAGCACAGAACCTTCAAGACGACTCTAGTTCCTGGTGCTAGCAAGACTTTAAAGGGAGAAAAACAGCCGCAAATAGTAATGGTTTTTCCAAACAGCATTTCACACTGTAAAAATAAAACAACTGTAACGCTTCTGCACACAAAATTCACATATGTGAAAGGGAACGTGATGTACCACACAGGAAAGATGAGAAATGAAGTTATTAAACAGGAACTTTAATGTTAAAGCAGAAAAACACACTCTTGTTTGCGCTGGCTAACGCTGCGCAGCCGCGGCTCCACGCCCACTCAGTCTAACGTCCTCGGCTCATTCTGCACCGCGACTTCCCCGACGCTGGAGCCGACGGTACCACAGTGTAAAAGGCCCCGGCAGCAGACCGCGCCCCACCGCCACCCTTCCTCCTCAGAACGCCTCCGGCGGCCCCTCCACACCCCACCCCGCCCTTCGGGCGGGGGCTTGTCCGCGTTACCAGCGCCGGGGTGCAAAGCTCCGCGACGCCTCCTCGGGGAGAGGCCAGAGGCGAGGGAGGGAGCAAGGGAGGGAAGCAGGAGGCGGC
>NW_010421629.1:20223-29132 GCF_000710305.1 Buceros rhinoceros silvestris | reverse complement strand
CGGGCCCGCCCCGGCCGGCGGCCCGGGAGTACCTGCTGCAGTCATTAACAGGAAGAACGGAAGCTTCTTCCCCAGCCAAACTTTTAATTAAAGGCGTGAGGAAGCACGGGATCAGTGTGGCGTATGTCAGAACAATAGCGGTGTGCGTCGGCTCCTCGTTAGCACCAGTGCACGACTGTGGAGAAGTAATTCCCCGTCAGGGTGGAGCAGGTGCAGCATTACTTTGTAGGACTTCTGATAATTCGCCGTGGTTTTGATTAACGTTGGATCTTCAGTACAGTTCTTTTTTGCAGATGCTAACCGGGTGAGTTTTCTGTGCAAGTCTGCATAAACAGGAGATAAAAAAATAACAATAACCAAAATCAGCAGCATTATCCTGGCAGAGTCTGCAGTACACCTGTTAGATTAACCCCCGTGTCACTGCTTCCTACCAAACTGAAATTTGTGGGGTTAAAAATCTGTAATAGATTTTCTTAGTTCTGGAGAAACTCTGATCAGTTTGGCCACAGCAAAGTTTCTTCATGTAACCCGTCTTGTATAGGAGATACAGAAATTTGCATGGATCTTACGTTTTCTGAAGATTGTGTGGGAAAAAATAATCTGAGGAATGTCCGTAAATTCATCTGATAGCATCTAAAAGAGGTCTTTAAATGAAACCTAAAGGAAAGTAAGGCGTTATTTAGACACCAACCTTTAAGCAAGAGATGGAAACAACCTAGATTGTTCATTCTTGGCCAGATCTCTACAGTTTGTCATCAAATACTTAAACAATATTTTAACACCTCATTTGTACATTCATACCTTCCTTTCTTTTTGCGTAAGTCTGGGTAAGTTACTGGCTATCATTTGGCACAGTTCCGTGTGCTAAAAGCAGGGGATCGCAGGTGTGATCACAGATTATTGAAAATCTGGCCATGCTTGAAGTTAAGGTCAATAGCTGAGGGTGTTGCCTTTCTGCTTCTGTGCCCTCATAAAAATTCAAGCTAATCTAGCTCAGAGTAAATAGAAAGGAGCTCAATGAGCAAACAAGTTAAACTGCAGTCTTCATGGGTATTGTGGGTTGAACCCAGCTGGCAACTAAGCACCACGCAGATGCTTGCTCAACCCTTTTCTACCGTTTGGGGGTGGGGGGAGGTTGGGGTGGGCGGGGAGAGAGGAGAGAAAAAAATGTAGAAGTGAAGCAATGTTGGTTAAGATAAGGAGAGTTTACCTCAACACAGAGAGAGAAAACATTAGCAATAACAATAATAGTGTGATACATAATGTGCTGCTTGCCAACCTGAACTGCACCGCACCACTGTTAGAAAAACTTCTCCCTCTCTGGCTATCTACCTGTTATATGACGGCTGCTCTGAAAGTCACGCCTCTTATTTTACTGTGTTGGCCCATGATGTCAGAGGTGGATGTTGGTGGTCTGGCAGTAGAGGTTGAACTTTCCTGCCAATATTTGGTTGAATTTTGTTGCCGTGTGGCAGATGGCAGCAGAGGGGCCATTTGACAACATGGTGTGTGGCAAAGGGGTGTAACTGAATTCCTCCGTGAGGAAAAAATTGCGGTCATTGACATTCATCGATGCTGCTGAACATTTATGGAGACCAAACAGTGGGTGTCGCACAGTGAGGGGGTGGGTGGTGCATTTCAGCAATGGTGACAGTGACAGTGTGTCCCCTCTGCTGGTGCAGATTTTTACAAGCACGGCAGACAGGCTCTTGTTCATCACTGGTGAAAATGCACAGTCAGTGGTGGTGACTACGTCAAAAAACAGTGTTTTGTAGCTGAGAATGTGCTTTATCACATAGTGTTATTGTGCTCTTTGTATCTGTGGTAGTTTCCATGGAAACAAATAGGAGGCATTACTTTTGGAGTTACCTGTGTATATACTGGGTGTGATGTCAGTATAATATCAAATATCCCATTGGCTGATTTGGTCCAGCTATCCTGGCTGGGTAAATGGTCCTGGGTTCAGCTAGGATAGGGTTAATGTGACATGTTTCAGTACTTAAGTAATCTGCAACCTGTCATAACATTGGGATGCTGTATTTTGTGAAAGACTTGGGTTTCTGCTCTTTTGCTACAGAATAAAATGGTTTTTTGATGGTGATTTACAGCAATTGAATTATAAAATACAAAAACCTGTTAAATCCTGTTCAATCTGTAATAATTTCAATCAAGATTCAGGTCAGGGAATGATGTAACCTCCACTGTTTTGTTCATGATGGTTGTGAGATGACTAATTGGTATCTATGCTTCAACAATTGGATTAAAACCAAAATCAAGACAGCCATTGTCTTTCCTGCTTCATTGAGAGTATCCTGTTCTCTGAATTAAATTGTGCAGGGGGATATTGCTTTTCTCTGACCGAAGGAATAAGAGGTGGGGAGTGAGGAAGTGGGTCTGGTTAATAAAATTCTCTTGTGGAATTGGATCGAACAATGTTAACAAATTTAAAATTGTATTTAACAATAAATTTTAGCAAGTTATGACAGCTTACGTTAAGGCATAAAATTGCTACAATCTATTTCAATCTCTTATGGAATCCAACATGCACATTTAGCTGCTTTCAAAATTTCAACAGCTCCTGGTTTGAACAAGTCCTGGAGCAGGTGGGACAGAGTTTGCAGAAATGGGCAGTCAGTAGCAGCACTTTTTTGTAGGTGCAGGCAGTATTTCCTGTTTTCTGTTTATCTAACTTGTTCAGTTCAAGGATTGCCCAATCTGAAGTTTAGAAAATGACTGTGAAGGTTCAAAATGAAGGGAAGTTTAAAAAGAAACCTCCCTGAGATGCCAAGTGAAGTTGTTAATGGAGAAGGGAGTCCTGAGATTGAGGTCTCTAGCTGTGTATGTGACTGCAGGAAATTTGGAAAGCCTGGCCAGGGAAGGAGCTGAGGATTTTATATGTTGATTTCATGATGGTAAGAAGAAATTCTTTGCCAAGGGCGGTTCATGTTGGAAAGACCAATGAAAAAGTCTTAATCTGCTTCTAACAATTACTCTTAAACATATGATCTAGGTTCTAAAACCTAGGACAGAATGTCTGAAAAAAGTCTGTTGCTAAAACTTCCTTTAAACTAGTTTTTAATGGAGAACAACTTTGATAAATTTACCTTCTTGTGTATTCAGCAGGTTAAAGTTCTGATATGTTTAGTTTTCAACTGATGCTCTTGCATGCTATAGATGGATTCTAATTTCCATCTAGACATCACAATTCGAGGGAAATCTGTTAATTGTTTCAGTGTAGTTAAAATGTATGATATAGGCATTTGAATAAATGTATGAAATACCGTATACATAGGCCTTAAATGAGAGTAGACTACACAAACAATGTGATTCGCTGGCAAGAATTAACCTGTTGGAAAATTAAATACCATTAAGGAAATTGAAACTACAAATAACAGTGTAAGGTCAAGATTATTTTCTTAAGCCAGTATTTCTTCTTTCTAAGTTAAATGATTATAAAAATGGTATTTTTAGATTGCTTTAAAGCCATTGAATAATAGATTTTCTGGATTTTAACTTTTAATTGGAAGTCTCCATAGCAACACTTGCCCAGCTGATGGCCATTGTTCTTTAAAAGGGGAAGGAAAAAGTCTGTGTGGAGTGAATCTATTTTCAGGTTCTTGCTTTCTTGTTAGGTTTTTGTTTGCGGAACTGAGGAATTCTGCAGTATCAAATTTCATGTTCTTCTGTTAATCTGTAAACAAACTTCCCCCATGACATTTTCTCTAGGAAATAATTAACTTGTGCAGGGTGGACTGGAATCTCGTGTAGTCCTGTTGTCATATCTGGAATCTGTGCAGTGATCTGAAATTCTTTTCATAATCCACTGGTGACTCCCTGTTAAATGAGAGAGTACTAAGCCTCCTCTTAGTCAATGTCATTTTGCTTGTGTACGGAAAGATTACCATTGCCATTTGTACTCTGTTACTAGTTTTGGAGAATGATGATTAAAACATGAGCTTCCAAGATCCAAATCTTCCATAGAAATACCAGTTCTTATAATAGTTTCCCATTCTGTTGCCTGTTCTTTATTACTACATATGTCTTCACACTCACCTATACAGGATTACATAAAATATAGAAACACTAGAAATAGATATTGGTCCACCAGTTCCCTTGTTAATTCCTTTTGTATCAAAGGAAGACTGAAATGTTTGAGTTCTAATTCATAAATGAGCCCTCCGAATATAGGAAACTCAGCTGATTGGTATCTGAAGTTATGGTGTTTGGGGTAAAAGAGGAAGAAGCATCTTAATCTGTGTAGTTTGAGAGAAGTCTTAAAATACATAGTTTATTCTTGATTCCAGTAACTTTTTTTCCCTGTGACTTTGTTTTCAAGATGCTGAGTTTTACTCTCAATTGTCTGAGCAAAATGGATTGTTCAAGCTGGCGGTGTTTGTTTCTTTGCGTCAGCATCTGAGGGGACTGGTTAAGATTTGGTTCTTAACTATTTAAAGGCTAATTTTTATGGAGGAAATTGTAAGTGGTATTTAAAAACTATTTCTGATTTTTTCACATTGATTGTGAAAAGTGTACTGCAGTCTGAGAAATGGCAAAAAATTGGGGGCACTCTACTGTGACATGGTAGAGCTGAAGGGACATAACACACACACAAATATAAAAACCTTTTATATATATGTTAGAGAAAGTAAAAGCCCAAAACTGCACAGGGCACTCTTAGATAGCAGATAATAGAAGGCTGAATGTTGGTGATACCTCATAGGTTTATTTTATGGAAGCTTTCCGTATTCTGCAGATTTTAGATATGCATATGCCTGACTTTTTTGGGGGTGTGGGTGGGGTGGGACTGTGGTAAGAGCAGCATTGACTGGTTATTTGCAATGCAGCAAATATACTTGTTTTACACTTTTTTGCCCTTCTTATCATTAAGATGATGAAAACTTGGGCTGCAAGAAGAGTGGTGTTTGTGGCCCAGCTGATCTCCTGCAGAGGATTTAAGTCTAGTGACCCGCAATTGTGGGCATTTGCCCACAATTTGGAATGTGCAGGGTATGGGTTGGGTTTGACCAGGTACTTTTTTCTGGTGTGTTTTAATTTTTGGGGAGCAAGACAAAAAGTTGTTGTGATTGGCACTTGAAGGCGAGTTGGAGTTCAAGTTAGAAAAATCTAATCAAGTGGATAGTGAAAAAATCACGTAAGTACCCTGGGCTGTGTATTCGCATTTCTTTCTTTAACATGTTTTTTACTGAAATTTTTTTTGTGGTTCATGTCATGGTGCAGCAGGGGCTGGTCACTCCCTGGGAGCGGGATGTGGGGAGCAGTGGAGGCTTCCCTGGGGGTGGCAGGGCTGGACCTCATGGCCAGGGCTTGTTCCATCACCCCAGCTAGGGAGTGGGCACCGGGGCAACCCCAGACATCAGACATCTCCAGTGGGGCCAGGGGGATCCTGGGCTGGGCTGTCAGCCTACAGGTAGACCCACCTCAGCAGGGCCCATGGCTAGGCTGGGCAGGGCTGTGGGGAGCTAGTGCAAGGTCTGATGCCCCTGTGGGGCTGACACATGGTCCTGGGCAGGGCAGGGCAGGGGGAGTCAGGCCTCACGATGCCCTCAGGACCCTCACAATATAAAAGCAGACATATGTTATGTCTTGTCGTAACTGTAACATGCAGTGAGCAGGTGGTCTTTCACTGTCATTCAGTATCATAGCAATTTTGGATACAGAAATGTGCCTAAACTTGGTTACGCTTATGAAAATGCTTAGAAGGGCCTATTAAAGTAGGAAAGGGGTGTAATCAACAGTACTGCAATACTTTAAAAACATATAAAGCTTTTTTATTTTACAGATTCAACATGACTTTCATCAGTAGCTGAATATAGTTCCTTTGAAGCTGAGACATCAGGGTATTTCTAATTGCTCCTAGGCATATCATAAATGTTTTGAAAAATTAAAATCTTGATTTGGGTTTTCAGTATTTGGAGGAAAAAAGGGAATCTGCATTTAAACAGGAATAATAAATATCTACACGTTACTTAAAACCCACCTCCTAATATCCTGATCCTTACATATGCTAATGGTTAGACTACGATTCAGCATATACTGTTGGCAAATACATAATTGGTGTTTTTCATGTGTCTAATGAAGGATGTATCTTACATCCTTTTATGTAACTTATGTAAGAAAATGGCATAAAGCACAAAAGCCATGAGATTATTTTTATATGATTAGAAAAAATTTATTCAGAGTTTATAACAAACTCGGAAACCATAAGATTTCAGTATAAAATGTCAAGCATTTTCTTTCAACCATTAAAATCCAACTTTTTATGAATTGTCAGCACCAGGTTGGTCTCTAGCTCCTTTTTTTTTTTTTTTCTTCTCTATAAGAAAGGTTAACATACTAGTCTGAAGATCAGAGGAAGGGTAAGCACTCCAGGAATGCATCCCATATTTTCAGGTCTCAATCTTAATTCGGCTTGGAAGGAACCTTTCCTGCTCTAAGTTTAAGGACTGCAGCAGAGCCAGGGAGGGGTCCACACTGGCTTTTGCCATTTGTACAGAAACAGAATGCATCTTGCTGGGGATGTTTGCAAACCATATTGTTAAGGCAAGTGATATATGCCTGGAAAGTTTAACAGAGTTGAGAGGTGTTGGACTGTAGCTTACAACAGTTTTAATCTATCCAAACTGGTAGGACTGGGTTTTGATCCCTCTCCAGCATCTCTGATAGCATGTGTGCAATTGTTACGTGAGCTACTTCAGCTCATTAAAAAGACGAAGTTCCCCACTCTCTTGAATTTGGCTAGGCTTCCACTGGTTCGGTGAACTGAAGCGGGTCACTTGGGGTATCAAACAATGTCCAGGGAAGAGATGCGATTAGTGCCAGCTGCGCATGCATACATGCACTGTATTTGCAGAGAAGTGCAGGCCAGGCTGCCTTCCCTATTTCATACTTCAGTAGATCATAGAACTTAGGGTTGGTTTTATTATTTTTTGCTAACATGATGGAGACCTGTGACTTTCAACTCCGTGAATCCTATAGTTCTGTTTTAAATAATGAAAGTTTTCTGAACCTGTAACATGCTGTGTGCACAGACCCTCTTGAGGGTCAAAACCAAAGGACATTTTTCCATGAGTCCAGGAGCAGTGGGTATACAGCAGAATATCCTCTGTGAAAGAAATGATGCTTTGACCTCCTCATTGGCATCACAGAGAAGGGTGTTAGTAGTACCAGTAGACAAGGGAGCACTTTTGTACCACGGGCAGTAGAAATTAAAAGGCTGTATAAAACAGCTGAAGGGACAGAGGTTTAGGTGCCAACCCCTTTTATATAAGCTGTTCAAAACAGCTGTCCACATGTGCTTTACATGTGTTAATATAGATCCAGAAATAAAAATCTGGATCTTACCCAGTGTATTGGAAAGAAACCTTCATCTGGTATTCATCGTCATCTTCCAGGTCCTCCCCGGCAGTCGCAGCTTCCAGTGCAGCCAGAGCTGCCGCAACTTCTGCATCTTCCTTCTCAGTTTCTCCATTCATATCTTTACAGTTGGGATATGTGAGTGCTTCTGCTGCTCTGCTAACAGCCACAGCAATGGTACCACCAGTAATGCCCTTACTCAAACAGGTGGAGGCAGTTTTAAAAGGTTCAATACTGCTCTGTTTCATAGGTGAAGGTGGGGCTACACAAAGGTCCTGGTTCTCTATTGCTGAATGCCCAGCATTTTGGTCTGAATGTGCACAATGGACTGAAAAGCTATCTTTTCCAACATAGTTCCTGGTTTGGTTACCGTTTTGGGGATAATCAGCATCTGGCAGTTGTATGGCATGGTTTTGTGTCTCCAGTATTGCGCTTCCTTTGAGAAAGATGCTGTCTTCTGCAGAATTGGGGTTCTCGTCTTGAATGCTGTTTGGCTGATTGTAGGCTGCCTTTCTCTGCTTGCCTACTTCTAGGTCGAGTTCTTGGCCAGACCTATTTGCTTTGTTGTGAAAGTCTCTATTGCTGTCTGAAGAAGCCTCCGAGTGGCTGGAGGTTCCCTGTTCACTGGCTTCTTTCACTATGTTTGTGCTGGGGTTGAGTACAGAGCATATTCCAGGAGTACAGGAGTTGCCACCATTGACTGCAACATCAGGCTTTGCCACACACTTCACAAGTCCATCCTCTTGAAAATCATTGTCTCCGTGGTTCCAGGGAGTTTTTGTGCTATTTACCTGATTTTTATTTTCTGTTCTGTTCAGCTCATCCTTTTGGAGTTCATTGTTATGTTCTTGAATTTCACTATTCTCTTTGAATTTGGATTCATTGCTGCCTTGCTCATTGTGTTTATAGCTGTTTACTTCATGAATGCATCCAGGTGATCGTACTTCTTCTGGATCAAAAATATAGCTGGAGTACGGAGAATTTATAGAGGAAATGTTAATTATGCTGTTAATCAATATAATTAGAAAAAGGATTAAGCTTGATTTCTAAGCTGGAGATCTTGAACTGGGCTCCTGAGAATGAGCTAATCTGAATGGAAATACTGAACTGTGCTGGAGGCTGCTGTCTCCTGGCACTGACAGTAGCTAACCCCTGAAGAGATTCTCTTAGGAGCATAAGGAGGATGTCAGAGAACCTTGTGCTGGTTGTTGCATTATTCCAGCTTTATATTTTTTATTTTCTCTGGGGGATTGATTAGCCAATGAGTAATCATTGCATAGATTGTTAATTAATATGCCCTCATCTAGTTACTAAAATATCTCATTTTTCCCCCTTGATGTTCTTAATTTTTATCTTTTTGTATTTTTTAAAAACTTTTGTTTCCTCTATTTTCCTGTCTTAATTTTTCCTCTTGCTCCATGTTTTTCTTGATTTATTTCTTGCAGAGCCTCTCTTTTTCCTTTATCTTCGCTCTTTCTCTCATAGCACCAGTTTTCTTTCCCACTTCCTTATCTGTTCTAGAGATGTGGCCAAGG
>NW_010421629.1:0-20130 GCF_000710305.1 Buceros rhinoceros silvestris | reverse complement strand
AAAGAGTAGCCCTCAAGTGGGGCTGAAGTGCCTTTTTAAAACTAGCTAGCCTTCTTCACCAAGGAGACTTTTAATATGGGAAGTGTTCCCACAATTATCTACATTAAAAAGCTATGATGAAAGGAAGGGTCTGTATCTAATTATTATTGCTTACGAGGGAGGGAGGATCTGACAAAGTCTGTGCTCTTCGTTCTACTGAATTGAGGGAAGCTCACGGTGTCTAAATGAGAAGAAGCCTTGCTAAAGATGAATTTTCAATGTCACACTATTTTTTTTGTGTGGATTGTTGTTATAGAAATGGACCTCCATTAGAGTAAATCAAAAGGATATTCACAGGAAATCAGTATGACTCTGTTCTGGCATGACTTTAAAGATACTGTAAACTTCAGGGAAAACTCCAACCTTGTAAACAAGCTTAATTTGTTACAGGTGTGGGGGAGGTCAGACACAGATTTTAATGCATTTCTTTTATTCAGTCTAAGCAGCTCTTGTTCTGTTGTACCTTTGTATCATTTTGCAGCACCTGCACCCCATCTGGATTTTCTTTAATCTGAAAAGAGAGAGAGGGAAGGCAAGGAAGAGGGGAAGTGAGTGAAACATTATGAAATTAATGTATGGGCAATTGCATTGAAAATGAAGGGTTTTATTAGCTTAAAAGAAAGATGTCTACTCAGGCAGTACAGTTCAAGGTCTTTCTAGGTTTGTATCTTGCACTGACCATGGTCTTTAGTTGGTAAAGAAATCAGGGGAAGAATTTAACAGATTTAAAGAGATAGTAGAGTTCTCCCAGAATATTTTCCTAATCAATTTTATGACTTGGAGACATCCTAGGTCAGAGCAGTGTTTGTTTTTTATTTTGTAGCTATTGATGGACATGTTTTCTGAAGTCCAGCAAGCTGCTAACATCCATAGTGTCCATAACTCAGGAGTTTCACAGCCCAGCCATGCCTTTGTGAAAAAGCATCTGCTTTTGTTCGACTTGAACCTGTTCTTACTAGTAGTGTTGGGTGTCTTCTTGTTCTTGTTTTAGAACAGATCGTGAGCATCATGTCCTATTGTCACCATAGTACAGGTCTTGTACTATGCCTTCAGTTCTGATCTGCAGTCTAAAGAATCCTTATCTTTTTAAATGTTACCCATGCTGACATTGTATTATGCCTACGTCCCTGTAGTGGTTCTCTGGGTCTTTTGCATTTCAGCGTCCTTCTGAGATGAGGTGTGGGAACCATAAATTTATTCTTTCCTATTAACTCCACTTAGTTGTCTCTGTGACAGCTACTGAGTGCTGAGGTGACATTTTTGTGGAACTCTCTCTTAGTTAGTTGTGTTGCTGGGATTGGCACTTTAAAATGCAGCTTGAGGTTTATCTTAATGGGGTTTATGGGTTGGGGCTATCTTAATTAATCAAGTCAAGACAGATTCTTAATATATTTTGTCCATTGTTATTTAGGCTATTCTCTTTTCTCTAGATTTGTTCTACAACATCACATTCTTTTGCTGTTGCGTAAGGACAGCAGCTCACCATAAAACAGAAATTGATGATTCAAGGTCAGGGTATTTTCTACAGTGATTTATTCACAAAACTCCAAAGGAAAGTAGTATTGATTTATTCTTACTAGGCTTACTTACTAGGTTCTTACTGAACCACACACCAGTGACTATGCTAGCAGAAATTACAATCATAACTCTGTGCTGTTTGGGCTTATTGTCTTGCTTTTTTTTCTTCTAAAATCTGTGTTCCTCTGGTGTTAGTGCTGAACAAAATGCCTGATGTCAAGCCTCTCACTGTTGGACCCTCTAAGGGCCTGCACTCATTCAGCAGCTGGTTTTAGTTTGAGTATAGCTGCTGTTACCTATGCTTTGTCTGTCTGCACATGAACCGTTCCGTAGAAGAAACTTCTATCGGGAATAGTCAGGTTGCTATAGTTCAGTGCCTGTTGGGATGGCTTATAAGCCAGCTGCTTTTCTTCCTCTGTGCTGCTTCTCTCTCTTCTTTAAATGCACTCTTCCTTCCACATCTCTGCTGATCTCATGCTTTGTTGGTCATCCCCTACCCCTCAACAACATTATAGCAGGAATTCTGATACAGTATTTTTCATCTGAAGAGGATGCATTAACTGGTGAGGTGGTCAAGGGTACTGACCCTCCTTATGTGCAGTTTCTTTACAGTAAAAAGGCATCTGGACAGGTTTGGCTAGATATGGGGCTTATTTGGGCTGGCTGGAGTAGCCATCTTTTCCAGCCAAAGAGGATTTCTTGATAAAAATTGCTTTGATCGTTCTAAAAGCTGAATTAGCTATACCCCTCTTTAGGTTAAGACTGATTCAAAGCTAATTCAGTTAGGCTAAGCCCTATGTGGATGCTTGTTTTAGTTTGTCTGACATCTTTAGTTTTAGCTTAAACCTGCTTATAAGCTGAAAGAACAAAAACTGCATAAAGTTGACCAGCTGTTGATAGACTTCAACCTTTAAGTCTCGGTGGTTGGCAGGTTACCATGTGTTAGATAAGTCACTGTGTGATCTTTGTTTGTGGGAAAGGCAACATAACTTGGCTTATGTTAAGCCTCTTTCTATACAGGCTCTTGTCATCCCTCGTGCTTGCTGTGGGCTAAGAACATGCAAATATTGTTTCAGGTCTGCTAAATCATGGTAACTTCACTTGCTGTCAGTTGCCATGCTGGACCACTGAAATGCCCACACAGCCTTTGGCTTGGCTTTAAAGTTCATAGGTTTGGTGAAACCAGTTCCAGTTTGTATGTAGACCAGTTCTGACAACAGATACTGCTTCTAGCTGGGTGTGGGCAGTTCAGGTCAGGCTGCTCCTGTTTAAACTCTTATCTGACGAACTTCCTGCTCAGGGTTTCATTTATAACTTTGTGATTTTTACAGCACAAAATCTTGTTCATAGGTTTTAAACATTGGGAAGTGCTAATTACTGTCCTTTATTCTGTTGTAAAGACACTTTTGATCATCGTGGAAGGCAATTATAAATGGAAATTACTGTTGCTGTTTTTATAGGAAAAACTTTCTCTTTTTTTATTACAGTTACTGTTTGAATTATCTCTGCAGCTACTCGGTTAAGCTTTTCCATTAGGTACAACTGGATCTGTCCTCTGGCATGAATAAACTATGACATATGGAAAATACTTGATGTTCTATTACATTATGAATTATTTCACATCCCTGAAATAGGAATATAGTTTTACAGTGTCACTGTCTGAACACTAGTTTGTTTTTTTCCCTTGCCCTTTAATTCCATATTTATAATAAACTTTCAAGTCAAGTTGGAAAATAATTCTGGGGAACAAATTGCTTTTATAGAATGAAAAGGCATGCTTTAATCCTACTTATATTGGTTTAGGTACCTTAATCTAAAGACTTGGGTATTGTGTGATGTTCATAGTTCCATTAACAGATAACTAGTGTTAATAAGCTCCTGTCTGGAGCAGTTTGAATCAAGCACATGCACAGACTTGCAACAGAAAGAATTAGAAAGCTCATGGAATAGATAATGATATGTTATCAGATACTGAGTTTATAAGCATTGCATCCTTTTGTGTTCAAACTTCTTTTTGCCTTTTTAGCAGAGGTTTATTCTGTTAGATATTCTGTGCTGCTAAATTGATTAGATAATTGCAGATGAAGATGACACGATGTAGGATGCTCCCTTGCAGGACATTTTGGGAGCTAGTTCCTCCCCCAAAAAGGCTGCCTGGTAAAGCGGCAGGAAAATGCTTGGCCTTAACGTTTAGATCCTCAGAATTCAGATCAAACTGCCATTTTTCTTAGATGTTCTTTCTCAGTCATGGAATTCCTGAAGGCTTGTAAATTTCTGCTGGTGGTTATTAGGCAGTCACTTAATGCCAGATGATGTGTTAGTGTTCAAGATTAAAGCTTTAAAACCTAAGTACATATTTGTTTGTTTATTTTTAGACATTCACTTGGAGCATTTGCAGGAAGGAGGTGGAGCTGTTCAGGTGAGTGGAATGAAGGAGGCCTAGAATTAATTTTTTTACTCTACTAAATTTTGAACTTTCCAGTTTTGAGTAGCTCCTGAATCTTCTGAGATGTGTCTCTGAGGTTGAGCTTGAACAGTTTTCTCAAAATAATCAGATTCTGGCAGCATAAGAGTAGCATAGCCTTATGGTTTGCATATTGTGTTAGTGCTTGCTTCAGCTAAAGTTATACTTTTCTTCAGTGAAAGAGAAGGAAAAGCCCCAACTCTGAGTGTTACCACCGGTGACTCCAGCAGACCTTTAGTCTAGATACAGTGTCATTGCAATGTATTAAATGAGTGTTTGCAGAGAGACCAAGAAGACCTGATGTTATGAAAGAGTGGCTTTCTCCCTTCAAAGCAAAATGATACAGAAGAGCAACTACTTGAAAATCGGTTGGAAAAAAGTACTACTGTGGTTATTAAGGAGGTAGTAATTAGGCTTAACTTGAGGAGAGCAGAACACCAATCCCATCGGTAAAACAAATGATGAAGAAGGGGTCATTATTAAATATTTTTATGGTGGCTCCTGGTAAGAGAATGATATGGGACTTCTTAAAGTGTGAGGCCTTACTGAGGATCACAAGAATAGCATCTGACTCCAAAAATGTAACCTTGCATTTCAAGCCGCAGTGTGCTTTAAGAGAAGTCTGCTTTCCTTTATCAGATTTGAGAAACACAACATATCTGATTTTAAATTATGTAATAACATATCTTCTATTGTCTGTTTAAGCTGTAGCTGTGTTATGAGTAAATAAAAGGCAAGATAATGTCATGAAAAGGGAAGGAGAAATTTTTGAGAAATAAAAATGGTTTGACAGCCATATATTCTTCAGTTTGCATAGAAACAGAAAAAGGCCAATCTTATTTTTGTTCATGGTATGTTTTTCTTCTGTCTTGATATATATTTTTAAATCTTCTCCAGAAAGCTCAGGGGAGAATATATAAAAATAGCTTTTCTAGTAAGTTTCAAATTGATTAATTCTGGCTTGATGACATTTGAACTTGGTCTTGCTTTTTAAGCCAGTTGGGTTTTTCCGCCCTCACATCCAGGTGCTTTATGAGCTCTTGCTGTTTCTTTGGCTTTTCTCTCTCCTCTATCCTCCATCCTCCAGACATTTTGAGCCCAGAATAGTCTGAACAACCTGATCTAGTTGAAGCTGTCACTGCTGTTTGCAGGGGTGTTGGACTAGATGACTTTTAAAAGTCCCTTCCAAACAAAACTGTTCTATGATTCTGTAATGATCTGTAGAGTCTAACACCACTGATAAAGCCCTTAAAGCTGACAGAAAAGTGTTTCCTGAAAACCAATTGCTTTCCTACAAAACTCCAGATCTGTTCTGAACTTCAGTTACAGCCCAATTTGGCTGACACAGTCATGTTTAGCATATAGGTGAGAAAAAATTTCCCAATTTTTTTTTTTTGGAAGTGGCATAGAATGCCTCATCTTTCTCCACTGAGTCTTTAGAGTGCTTGGTAACTCTCCTCTTCATGTTGCTGTTAGAGGCAACGGTTTGGTAAGTCTGGTTAATTCTGCATTGAGACCAGTGTTGTACTGAAATCTATACTTTCATTTTTCCTGACTGAATCCTAGTCTGGATCTTTATTTTGAAAGTGCTCCATTGTCATATAGGATCTAAAATAAATGAACTAACCTAAGGAAATAGCATAATATGCTCCCTTATAGGAAGCAGGTCTCACCTCATGGGCTCTTTGTCTGACTGACAGAACTGACTTCAGTCTCTCTTCACACTTAAAACGCGGCACTGAAATGTCCTTCCTGTGCTTCAGCCATCTTGTGGTCCAGTCCTAGTGACTGTGCCATTCCTCTAGGGACTATGACCTGCGGATTCAGAGTCAACATGCAGTCCCTGCTGTCCGCATTGCTCTGCAAGAAAAGGGAACTGTGCAAGTGCTTCTCTTGATGCAGCTTGGCGGCTCCTCCTGTTTTGAGGGAAGCATGCTCTATATTTGGGAATAAGGACTGTCAAGTGTCTACCAGAATGAGCCTTATACTATTGTGCCAGCATAAGGTTATTGCCTGTCATCTTTTCGTTTACAAACAAAGCTGGGGAGCTGCACAAGTCTACCAGCTATTTTTATTCTCCACTGACACCTTATTTGCCCACTGAACAGTTTACATGCATCTCTAGTACAGCCAGCTGTGAAGGTAAGAAGTTGACGTGGAGGGACCCATTAGGGACTTATATAAAACTTCTTCAGCCATGGCCTGACTGCAAGGGTGACATACTGCAGTCAACTTTGGATGTTTTGACTCCCATTGCCACCCTCTGCTTCCTTTTCAGATCAGATCCCCGGTTTTTCACAGATAAATTCCATTATCACATGAACTTAATCCTTACACTGTCTTCACCTCAGAAGAATATTTATGGGTTTTTTGAAGATGATACTTTTTCCTTTCTTCTCACTGGCCAGGCTGAATTGAGCCCATGAATTGTATGTTGAGTCAGCGGCCTGATTCTTTATGTGGTTTTGACTGAAGTGTTAAACTTCTGGACACTGACACTGTGTATAGACAATAGCTGTTGGTTTGAATGAGGGAAGAATTTGATGGATTCTGTATTTTATTCAAGGTATGAAGTTTGGGTTTGGTTTTGTGTGTAGGGTCTTAGGGATATAATTTATGCTTCTTCCCAGTGAAGCCATGAAACTCATTTAGACTCAATTTTTTCAAGGGAGAAAAGTGGCTTTAACCAGGGCAGGTATCAAAACCTGGAGGTTCTCATGCTTGTTATCTGGGAATTTGTAGGACTTGCTCAGTTATGGACTTGTAAATTTTGGTGCTTTGTATTCTGATGCAGTGTAGTTCTTTCGTTACCAAGGAAGTAGCTCTGATATCACAATATGGTTTTGTTTCAGCAAGGTAACACATGACAGGATAACAGAACCCTTAAATGACAAAGGTACGTGAGCAGTTGAGCAAGAGGAAAAGCAAACCAAATGACTTTTAGAATTGTTTCAAATTAGCTGTATCCTGCACTTTTCAGGAGGCTACAGAGGAAAGTGATTTAGTATCAAACATCCAGACAACAAACACTGTTTGCCCAATGAACCAGGAATATGGAGTCAGCTAATCACCAAACTATGGCCTACTTGCCAAATAACCAGTGGGAGTAACGTTATCATGATTTTAAACTCTATCTGCATGGCGTCATCTGAAAATGTATGCATATAGTGTTTATCCAGGAAATTTGCGATAAAAATAATTGACAAAAAATAGCATTTACTGTGCCCTTTGTCCCAGGATCACAACATTAGCAGTCAACACTAATTACTATGTACATGAAATAGTACATAGTGCATATTGTATCTTTGGATCATTCATAACAGCATCCAAGGGTGAGTGCAATCTTCTAGCTGAGAGGTGTGTCTGCTGCACAGGAGTCAATTATGACCTCTAATTGTGGGTGTGTGCTGTGGCATTTCTTAGCACTGGGGAAAGACATC
Organism: Buceros rhinoceros silvestris; assembly: GCF_000710305.1. Lineage (NCBI taxonomy): Eukaryota > Metazoa > Chordata > Aves > Bucerotiformes > Bucerotidae > Buceros > Buceros rhinoceros. The sequence continues at coordinate 12,669 of NW_010421629.1, read as the reverse complement.
CTGACAGTGTAGTCTGGCTACAATCTGATGGGAAATGACTCTGGCAGTGGGATGCTCAGAGTAATGGAACTATCTGCTTACATTTGTATTCTCACTCAAAGAGCTGAGGAAGGGTCACATCTAGCCTGATTCTGCTGATATTAGAAAAATACATGCTAATTATCTTATGTAGTTGTACTAGAGAAACTGTACCGGTAGTTGGCAATGGCAATACCTGCCAGTTGTTACATGTCAGTGTAAGTACTTGAGCTCGAATGGGGAGCATCTGAATAGATGTAAATGCAGCATGAGACACAGCTCCACTCCTTTAGAGCTGCTCTCTCCCCATGCCCCTAGGCATCTAGCTATGTTTTTAAAAGATCCTGATGGTATTTCTGCTTGCACCTTGCCCTTTTACCTTCTTGCTTTTCCATGCAGCTGTGTTGCACCTGCACTTGTTTGCAGGTGTGCTGGAGGGAGGGGAAGGTAATGAAAAGTAGATGCTATCAGTTTTACAAAAGATGTTTTATTCTGAGTTGTAACTGTGGGTTATTGCTTAAGCTGATCTTCCAAGAAATGCAATAATATGCATAGCTATGTTAAGTCCTGCTAGGTCCTCCTTAAAATGCCCTTCTTTCCAAACCAGTAAGGTCAGCCAGATCTTCCACTTAGCCTTGGTGGCTTCCTCTTGGTATTGGACAGTATATGAAGTCCCATTGTTTTATCATAGACACTATTTCCACTCTGTCAAAACTTTTTTTTTTATTTTAAATTCATTCTCGTACTAATTCATTCACTGGCTAATCTCTCTGGTGGCTGTAGGCTTTTTTAAACACCTCTGAGAACATAAGGTCAGCTCACAGGGAAGGTGGACCTTTTTGTGAAGCCCTTATTATTGCAGTAGAGTGCCCTAGAGGGTGCATGGGCTACAACTTGGAGGTGATCTGAGTGTCCTTTATTCCTGTTATGCTCTTTGCAATTGGTTATAAATATTTATAAGATACTTAAAAGGAAATGCATTCTTTCTGAGTAGTTCCTCATCACTCACAGCCCTAGGTCACAGAACATTTGCCTATCCCCATTATTTACCATACAAAGTGTTTGTTTTATTTTTGATGGTTAAAAGGAAGAGTGGAGCAAAGGGTAAACCTCTCACAATCATTAGCCAGTTTGCAGAAAAGAAAAACAAATATAGCTTGTAGCATAAAACCACTAATTTCCTCTTCAGCCAAGCTTATTCCTTACATCTGATCTTCACAAACTTACATCATGCTGTCTAGTGTTTCAGTTACTGAAGTTTATATTTCCTGTCTTTTAAAGTTGTTAATCCTGTAAAACAGAATAGCTTGTACTTCTAGAGGGGTCTAAAACCCCGAATCATCTTTAGGGCCATATTGTTCAGAGTCAAACATAGAAATGTGCTCCTTCCCAAGGAATGCATTGTCTTAAATGTATGACAAGGCAAAAAATGGGTATGATAAGCAGATGGTCAAATACATGTGAAAGAAGCAATCAGCAGAGAAACTATATTTGATTCAGTAATTGTGTTAGTCTGGGCCCAAATGGGGATCTGTGTTTGGGAACACAGCTGGAGCCTCAAAATAGTTATAGCTAATTTTTATGAAACAAAGGGACTGTTATCTGAAATTTCATCTCTCTTGGGACGTTAAGTGTCTCTTTGCAATCTTGTATGACTTTGTACTTTGGAGGATGGATTCTTGGGTTCCAACCCTTGGTCTGAAAAACCTTGGTTGTATCCAGTGTCTTTTAAAAACACTTAACATAGAAATAGCTCTAGAATAAGGGGCTGAGATAGTGCTGCCATGGGGCTACAGTTTGCAGGATCCTTTGCTTACACTTTGCCTGGAATAGCTCAATTCCTAGTAGCAGCCTTCTTCACAGTATGCCATCAAGGATGTGACTTTGATAGCTGTGAGATGTGGCTTTGAGCCTGAGGGCCCAATCAAATGGGGCTCCTAATTTATAAAGGAATTCTCTAACCTCTTGAATACTGTGTAAAATAATCACTGTTTCTTCTGTGGTTTTGTCTGGGTGTTGCTGTGGCTACTGTGTTTTATGTTGAACACTGTGCTCCTAGTCTGTGTGAGATGTGGCCTTAATGCACCTGTCAGGCATTGGAGCCTCAACACCACCATGTGGTTTCAGGCCACAGGAAATCTGGTATGGCTACACCTTAGGGCAAGGAATTCATAAGCTCTCAGACTTAGCTGGGAATCCAGCTGATGTGCCTTGTCCCTCTTGGCACAGATGCATGTGGATATTTGATTCTTATTTGCTCTGAACTTGAACTCCATGTTCTATCACGTCTTTGGCTGGATAGCCTTTCCTGATTCCTGGTATAAGTAGTCTGCTTATTTTACAATTCCTAGATGAGCTTGGCAGGAGATATTTTGCTGAGACCTGTCAAGGTGGTAGGAGCTCTGATATGTCCATCAGAATAGTTTGTCAGCTAGATGCCTGGGTGGAAATGCAGTGTCTGGGAACTTCCAGGGAGTGCTGTGGGTTTCAGTTTTGGGCTTAGGCACTTAAAATTCACCAGTTACCTGGATGCCAAAAGTATTATGGTGAACGTAATTATTGAATTATGAAGTAGGAATAAGAAATCCTTTAAAATGCCCTATTTTCCTGACTCAGAAGACTCTCTCCTGACCTGATGATATATATGTGTGCGGTATACAATAGATGGGCCTGAGCTTAGTGAAATGGAAGCTTGAATAGGGTCTGAGGACTGATTGGTCCGTATGGATAACTTTTTTTTCTGCTAGTTAGGTGATATACCTCAGAGAATCTGGGGCCTACTGGCATATCAGAGGTATGGGAAAAAAGTAAGCATTGGCAGCTGGTTTGTGACTTCACCCCTGAGGACAGCAGAGATTCCTTATGTATCACATATGATACAGTGAATCTTCTAAAGAGAAAAACTTGACTCATTTGCCTCATTTGTCCAGTCTTGCAGGACAACTTGGGTTCAGTTAGAGGAAGCTGCTTGTCATTTTTTTACCTTAATCTTTGTGATAAAGAAATGACGTGGTAGGTGAGGTTGTAAGCTTGTATTCCTACATGCATGTAGCTCTCCTTAAGTATTTATAAATGTATCTCTTAGCTGTCATGTGCATATATATAGATAAATAAAAAGATCTTAAACAGGGAATAGGTCCATGGTAGTCCATGCACTTTTGCTATTGATAAAATTGTCTCATTATTTGCTCCTCAGCTTTGGAAGCTCAACTGTTGAAGTCCTGGTTATGGATTCAAAGGGTCATTGCTCTTATATCTGAGGGAATTCTCAAGGGAATAGTAGGAAGGCATCCTGCAGAGAACTTGTTTGGCTTGATTATGTGACGTTGCTGAAAGAAGTGCATGACAATTGATATATGCCATAAGTGTCCAAGTTCCAAATATTAAGGAAATACGAGACACTGAAGGTCTTGTGACAGCTTTCTTACAGATGCTTCTAGTTCTGTCTACAGAGCTAGCTGAAGAAGTGAGACTTCAACCTTTGCATGAAAGACGAAGTAATAAAGAAGGACTTAAGTTTACAGAACTCCATAAATTTAGGTCTTAGATTAGGGAGAGAGGACAGAAGCATGTGGCTTGATCCATTGACATATTAAAGTTTTTGGTAAATTTTGAGGACTGAGAAAATTCAACAGTTGCTGAGAGGTCAAATACATCTGTTAAGCAATAGCTGAAGATGCTGTCTCTGAAAGATCAAATTGAAATTTTAGCTGCATTTGAGGAAGGGCAGATGCTGAGGTCAGAAAGATACACTTGAAGAAAACAACAATACGTCAGGGTCTGCAGTTCCATCTGACCCTTGACAGATTCACTTTTGACTATGTCCATTTTTGGCTGTGTGAGAGATGCAGCTGAGAAAACTGATGCATTGGAGAGCCTATTGAAGCATACCTGGGGGATCTCAATACCTATCTGTGACTTAAACTTGAATTAGCACTAAACTCAAGTACTCAGCTGAAAATCGAGGTATGGCTTGTACTCAGGTCACTGCTTTTGAACTGATATGGTGATCCCTAAGATCCGGTACAATGCAGGATCCACGCGGCAATGTGAATACAAAGTAGATTCTCTCCTGGCTATTATGTGGCCTTAGTTTCCTGCATCCTCACCAGAGGGGACTGAGAGAATGCAAATAAGGGCAGAATCTGCCTTTCAGAATATCTATTACTCTGGGGCCGAAAGAGCCAGAAATTGCACAGTTCAATTTTCTTTGCAGTACTGACAGGAAAGCAAATAAATCCTTGGACTTGAATTTTGTATGTCAGCACAACTGGCTGTAGAGCTGCTTGTCTTCTGGCTCAGAAGTCACTTTTCCTTAGATTTCCACTTGCAGAATCAGCTGAAGACTGTGAGCCTGCTTAAATATAGAAGTATTTTCTAGTGTGGATTGTTTTTTCAACTGCATATATACTTACATGTAATATGAATGTATAAAAAAGGCTATTTTTTAGTCTCCTGAAATTATTTCGTTTTTATTCTATCAGTTTTATGGATGCTGATATAAATGAGAAATTCTGCTTGGGACATTAGGAAAATGGAAAATACCAGACAGTGAACATGAAGACTACAGCCTACTGCCAGGGATTTAGTCTGTGAGGAAAAACTTGGCAAGCCAGACTGATTCCAAGCTATGTTATGTGACTATACCATGTACAGTGCCACATAGCTGCCACTAGCTTGCAGCATAGCAGCACACTGTATGCTGCTGTGAAATCAAGCTCTTCATTGATTCTTCATCTGCTGGAAGCTGTTGTGTCTTGTATTTGCCTTTGTGTTCTGTGCAGCAGCAGTGAAAACCCAGAAGCAATTGAATTGTCATTCTGCAGCAATTTGGTGGCTCTAGATAGCAGAACCTCTATAAAAAGCTGTTGAAAGACTTGGAATCTTTCGGAGGCCAGGGAAGCACTTTGTGAATGGAGGAAAATGGGAAAGGAGAGAAGTTGGAGTCCTCATGTTTAAGATGTCATAAAATTCTTGTAAATTAAAATAAGAAAATGAAAACAACAGTTATGTGTAGGTGCTCTAAATGGTACAAACTCATGTAATTTTGGCATTCTAGCTTATTGAAACCTTTTAATTTTTTTTGCATATCAGTTTTGTGGATAGTCTTAGTGCTCCTTTGTTTCTTCTAGGTTTCTTTTTGTCTGAGGTTTTGGAAGTGGGCATGAAGTTTAGCAGGCCTTTATCCTTTAAGTACGTCATACATTTTTACTTAAGGGAGCAATATTCTGAAAGTAGGCTTGGATGTCTATGGAGATTGCAAAAAAAACCTCCAAAAGCTCTTTGAAGCCTATATGCCTTTAAGCAGGATTGAGGCCAGGTAGGATATGTGATTTCAGCTGTGGTATTCAATTGTAGATTTGTACACATCGCTGCTGCCCCCACTCCCCAATCATCTTGCCCTGAATATTTCAAATACTTCTGATTTGTTTATATCATCTGAAATATTGCTAGTGGCAGGTATTGTAGTGGTGGTGGTGTACTGCTCAGAATGTCAACCTCTCTTAATACAAAGAAAATTGGATAAAGCCGTAAGCAGTTAGTATGAGTCAATAATTCTCTTCTGTAAAACAAAACAAACAAAAACCAAAACCAAACAAATGGATCAAGAAGCATTCTTAAAATTGTCAGGATATTGCTTTTGACCTTTAGATGGAATAACCTGCAGCTCTTTGTAAGGGAACTGTTAGAAATCAGTGCGCTCTCCCTCTCTAGACAGGTCAATCTCTACATTTGCCAATTCTTTCTCCTTCCCCAAATACCTCCCTTTCTTTCCCCCCTTGCCTTAGCTTGTTTTTCCCATATCATTTGCCTGCATTTCTACATCTTCTCCTGCTACTTTTCCTGCTGTGGTAACTGACTTAGAATGAGTCAACTTTGTATTCAAGTATTTCTTCTTCACAGTATCTTTTTCTAAACATCAGAGTGGAAATTAGCAAGCTTTTATTTGTTACATCAGAAATATTAGGGGTTGGAAAGAAAGGCAGTTCAGAACTTGTTTGTCACTAGTGCTTGTAGCAGCAAAACTTCATCATTAGAAAATATGGTAGAGTACTGCAGAGAGAAAAATCCAGTGATGTTCTCTCTTGTGGAGTGCGGGAGTTATAGTGAATGGCTGGTAAGTTTTAAACCTCCACAAGGAGAATTAAAAACCCAAAAACCAAAAAAAAACCCCAAACCCCACTAATCCTACCTTTTGGATTGCACGCCATCAACTACTTGAAAGTTTTGGTTTAAATGTCTTGATCCTGCAATAGTAAATCAACAATTCATGAGTGATTTCTTCATGTGCCCATGCAAATAAGAAGGCTACTCTGAGGTGCAGGCTGTCAGTTGCAAACAGTGTGAAAATAACAACGTCCTCTTTGTGCCATTGTGAATATTTAATTTAGAAAATGATCAAACAAATCGCTCGAGTAGTATGCTTGTTCCCTTGAGCTGAACTGGTATGCTAACCTGCTTAAAGTGAGCGTGAGCTTGCCTGCTACTGTGGATTAGAACTCATGTGAAGCGTTTAAACAACAACAATAAAATTAGAAAACTTTCAAATATGCAGTATTGTGGGATTTTGTGTTTCTTTGCTGTGAGCCAGGATAGTTACAGTATCTGCTAGAACTTTACTATATGCTTGTCAAAACTTTTGCCTTCAGATTTTCACAAACTTCGAAATGTAAGAAATGCCTCGGGAACTGCAGTAATATTCTAGGTATTGGTAAAGCTATTGTTCTTTGACATGCGTGCTCCAGGCTAAATGGAAAATTCAGCAAAATGTTTTCTATTAAGAATTTACAGAAAGACAGGTAAATTAATGAGATAATGATAATTAGAATGAAAAAATTTCTGTATTTCTTGTAGTGAGTGGAATTTGGGTGTATGCTGGTGTGGATCTGAGTGCACACAAACCTGTAGTGAATATTAATCACAAATTGAGCTAATTTCTGTGAAACGGGCAATGTTTTTTCCTGTGGATTTTAGAATTTGGGCTGTGTGCTTTCTTTCATTCTTGGCAGCTCTTTGCTTGAGTGCTAATAATGTGAACAGTCTCAGTGCAGCTTGCATTACAAACCACAAATCAAGATGGAGTTGTGCTTGCACCATTCTTGAAATTTGAAAGGCTCCTTTTGCAAGAGTGCTGGCCTTAATACCACTTTCAGTAGAACTCTCCTAGAATCTAAGGCAAAGCAGTTCATTTCTGAATTCAGCATCCACAGGTAGTGGGGCTGGGGAGGGACAGTACAAGGCAATTTCATGGTCATTGCTGTTATCTCTGCTTTTGCTACGCTGTCTTTGCATATGTATTCATTGCAGTTAGACTTTTCAGAATGAATGGGTCATCTCTGAAAAGGTCTTATAAAATTTAACTGATTGCTTCTGGGTTTGAATGTACCCTTAGCTGTATTGATAGTTTCATGGTGGTTGTTGGACTATAAAGTCAAGATGACAACAATGCGTAGTGTCTGACCCATAGGTGATGTTTAGAAGATTTTTCTATTAAAAGTATCACTGAAAACTAAATGCCAACTGAGGTGGCCCAGATCTGATGTGACTCTATTGGTGAAGAGAACCTAGGAACCCTGGATTTGTTGCATTGCTCTGTTGCCCTGCAGCAAGTCACTTGTCTTGTATGCTACCATTTGATATCCTTCTTAGAGCTTAATGTTTGTGCAGCACTCTGGAGATTTATAGCCTTATTCAATCTTATTATACTGTTGCAAAAGGTTGAGAATGTTTCTGTGTATCTGTTAAAGGTGCTGTCAGTTACTTAGGTGGAGTAAATAATAAAGCTGATGCAGAATGAGTCATTGTGTGTTCCTATTCTTATGCAACCTTTTACTGGGGTCGTCTTGTCTCTTTTTACCTTAACTCTATTCTTATTTGATAGAGCTGTCATTATTGATTACCAAGTAGATTCTTCTATTGAATTTTTGTTCCAATTTCTAATTAATCTTACTGTGTAATTCTGTCTTGATGTCCTTATTTGTTCTCTGTAAGCCTAAACATTTATACATACATGGCCTAAACATTTATACATACAATGGAAGTAGAATGAAAAATAAAATCCGTGGCCTCTTGCCCCATGTTGAAAGCATGCAGATTTTCTTTAACAAATGCAGAAGATGTAGTCTACCTAACTAAACCTGACAGTGCATCTTTACCTCCTGTGATTTGTTTTTTTCTGTTTAACGAATTTTGAAGTAGTATTTTAGGTATGGGGTTTTCTTTTAGTTTATAATTGGGTTTTGTTTGTTTATTTTAAGTCTATGAAATATGCTTCTGTAATTCCCTGGAAACTTAAAATGAAAATGCCAAAAAGGAGAGCTGATGAGAGTCATAGCTGTTGGTAAGTTTTAAGCTTGCCCATTATATTATGTCACATGATAACTGATTTCACTGTGAACTACTGCCCGGTGCACGTGACTGGCTTTTGACCCAAAAGTAGAGTGTGTTTTTTCTTTAAGGAAAAGCAATGAATTAATGAAACTGTTTGCCTGTAATGTTAAAGTGCCAAAACCTGTCTTAAATGCTGGCTATTTAACAGAAGAACACTTCTAGAAGCTGGCTTTCAATTGAACCAATAGTTCATTTTCTTTTCATCAGATAGGATAAAAGAATAAACCATCCTATATTTGTACTTAAACTTGAGGTAAAAATATCTCCTTTTCATTGTATTGGAACTTTTTCCTCTTCTGCTTGGTGATAGTTTGGAACATGGCTGTTAGTCCTGCAAATTACACTCAGACTTCTTAATTAAATACTCTTTTTTTTTACCATCATCTTTGCTTAGCAACATCCCTTTTGAGATATTCTGGGAAACTTCATACTTGTCTGGTATGTAAAACAGTGTTCGTAAATCAAGGAATGTTGCCACATCGTGCTTGCTTATGTTGTTTAATACTTTTTATATTACTCTTATTGAAAAAGAAATGTGAAGCCTTACACATCCAGTCACTCCAACTTATTGCATGACACAACTACAAGTGACCTGAGACCTGATCTTTGGTATACGGCTTACCATGTTGGTGCAGATCATGAAAGTGAGTGAATAGTATCTACATGGTTGTCATGGATCCAAGCAGCAAGCAGTTTTCTCATTCCAAAATAACCTAGAGTTTAAGCAAAATCATTAGGCTCTCAGAAGCTCCTATTTGCATTTTTCATTTCATAAATTGCTGAAAAATGTGCTATCTCAAAGTCATATAGTCAAAACTTAAATGCAGTTACCTCAAGCCTGCTTGGCCTAGACCATGGGTATGCTTCAGACTGTGTGTGTGTGTTGTGCTGGGCCAAATTAACTTTTTGGACACTGAGCAGTTAGTTCTGTATTTACCTTCTAGTGCTGCAGCTGAATCCCTTTCTAGGTTTGTGTATTTTTAAAATTGTATTTGTCCTCTGCTCAAAGTGTGTGGGGCGATGCTCTCCTTGCAGAGTCGCTTTGCAAAATCAGTTTTTGCAGTTGTCACTCTGATCCACCTATTGTCCTGCTCCATTAGGAGCTCCCACCTTGAAGTTTTCAAGCACCACACCTAGTTTCTGGCTGTATAATGTTGTGTGAAGTTGACCAGCACTTTTCATAAGAAAAATACCTCCCTCACCCTAAGGATCAGAGAGAACTAATGTGTGTTTTACTCAAACAATACAGGGTTTAACTCTTTCCAGAATTAATAACTTGGTCTTCCAAGCTGATCTGAAGATCAATTGGTGGTAGTCATTACTTGTTTTCCTTTGTTGGTAAAAAGCATTAGAACTCATGCTGGCCCAGACAGTTTCAGAAAATGTTCAGCTATCATCAGTGGTTTTAATGCCCTGAGGTTTGCATTTCCCTCACAGTTTCTAATAGCCTTGGCCCTGCCCCACGTGTGCCTTTTGTTCATATACTTCCTCTGCTGCAAACTCAGTTGTCCAATAGCTTTTTGGGGATCTTTTTGATCTATTCAACTCTTCATCTCAATTCAAATTTCAGTGGAACAATCCCCTGGTTTCCATGAATTCTTGTGTTTCTGCCCATGTGTTTCACTACAAATGTTTACATATGGTTGTATTAACGTGCTCTTTTCTCAAGGCAAACCGAGATGCATTTTGAATGAGGGATACTATATAAAATGTAGGCCCACTGCATGTTGATGGTAAAATTGTGATTGGCCTTGCTAGGAGTACAATCAAAGCCTTTAAGGTTCTGTTACAAGGTCATTATGTTTTGGAAAATCAAAGCTGAATTTGAAAATCCTGAATTGTTTCTACAGATGCTTGGAGTGAAGAAATTGCTTTTCAACTCTAAAACTGCATGCATCTCCCCTAGGGCCTATAAGATTGGGAGAAATGAAAATGTAGGTAACTATAGTTGTCTTCATTTACTGGAGGAACTGAGGAGGAAGAGTAATGTATAGTCAGTTTTCTTTCTGAAAAGTAGCTGGGAACTATAATCATGTTGAGGTTAGTTATTCTATCAATCTTTTTTTAATTCCAAAAGTTTTTCAAGATTTTTTTCATATTTATCACCACTCTAGTTCATTAATTCTGTCATTATACTCCTTGTAAATATCAAACTTGTCAGTAACACCATGAAGAACATAAGCACTGAGATACTGTGCACCAGCTAACATCTGAATGAATAATTAATAATTAATTTAGGAATTAATAATTCCTAAAGATCTGACCAATCTCCTGATTTGTGGAGAGCGTGATCAGTAACTGAAAAGGTACAGGTTGTTTCCAGAGTGGTAAAAACAAGCTGACAGAGGAGAGACTTTGTTCCATAGCTGAAAATAGGCAGTAATCATCTGGAAGAGCTGTGGTCTTGCCAGTTCCTGAGTGCATGGGCTGAACTTCCAGTTGCCACCTGTGTGAGTTAAGTTGTGCTCATTTTGCCATAAATTGAAAATCTCAAACAGTTGGTGTGTTGGACTGTAAGAAGTGCTATATTTGAATACATACAAATGATTTCTGGAGAATTACCACCTTTCCATTAATTAAGGCAGCTTAGGATAGTGCTTTCCATTTAGTTGATCTTGCAGTCCATTATTATGTGCCTATTTGTGTCTAGATTAATGTTCTTAGCTATAGTTACCTTTTAGTGAGGCCACTTTGAGTTACTGGCAGAAAAATGTTTGTTCTGTTTGTTCCACCAATTTTGTAGACCATGCTGCCCACTTTCTATTTCTTCCCAGCAACTAGTGAGCTGTTTTAGATGGTAGTATCCTTGTTCCTAGCAGGCTTTCTGCTGACTGGACTACGAATCACAACAAAATAAATGTCTTATGTTTTACAAAGTGTTCTATGGAATCATGAAATAGTCAATTGAAAGGGAGCTCCAGAGTTTGTCTAGCCCAACCTTCTACTCTGTAGATGTCAACATAGGTCTACAGTGCGGTATGAAACATGTAACACCCAGGTTTAGCTCATTAATGTGTGGGAGGCTTTGATCTTTATTAGTGCCTGCAGCAGCAGCCTATGGCTCTGCTGGGCAGGTGATGTGGTGTCAATATAGTCTGTCTATGTTTGTATGGTTCCTTATTAGTAAAAATCTCCCAGAAGCCTGGGGTGAAAGTTCATCACACAATTTTCTACTTGTGTTACAGTGTCCTGTTAACTTGGTGTTAAATGTGCTCAGCTGGCTTACCTCTAGATTTCAGCCCAAAATGCTAGCAATCCATCTCCTGTTTAAAGAACCTAGAGGAAGACAAGAACATACTGGTGTATTGCTGTATATTGCTATTTCCATATATCGCTATGTGCTATGGCAGTACAGAGACATTTATATTCCTTCCAGAAAAAAATTTGGCAAATTCCCCAAGTCTGTTGTTAAAGAGAATTTCTTTTTGCAGTAAGTTACACTGTCCTCGGGTACTGCTTTCTCATTTTAAAGTTTTTGTTGTCAGGACAAGTAAAATAATGACTAGATAGGAACTGTCTTATGAGTGGGGCGTTCTATACTTTTACAGCCTCATCGTCCAAGTTGCTTGGGCACAGAGATGATCAGGTACCTAATTCTTGTAGACGCTATTCAACCAGTGCTGAGAAACCATGACAATCTGACAAACAGTACTCTGCAGGCAGCAGCTTCCTTTTCTTTCATTGTAGAAATGGAGGACATGTAGCCTTTTATATGATCAGAATCTGAAAAATCAACCTACCAGAATGCTTAAAAATTAATTAAGAGCAGGGAACAAGCAAAACCAGCTCATGGTTCCTGCAGCTGTCAGTGCCCATAAATCAGCTTTGTTTTTCCTTTTGAAGCAGGACAAGAGCATGAATTTAATTAATGGGTTTGACTTGCTCTGGAAACACAAAGTGGAGAAATTGTCCTATCCACACCTTCTGCAGATGCTGTAAACATACAAATGTTATTGTGTATTTACTCATGAATGCTTTCCAGCATCATTGTGCTGGATACAGTTGAATGCCTCAGGCAGGTGGCAAGCCAGTGACTGCAACAAATCCTTGTTCTGATCTGAATGTCCAAAGAGCCACAAAGGAGCAGCAGATTAGCTCCTGTTTTCTTGGTTCCACCTGAGTTCTGCTCAACAAAGGTATTAATAAAAGCTGCTACAGAAAACTCTAGGGGAAAACAAAAAGAGTGGGTTTTGTTTTTTTCCATGATTGGGAATTTAATTGCAATATATATATATATATATAAAAAAAAATCAAGTAGAC
>NW_010421628.1:17071-21249 GCF_000710305.1 Buceros rhinoceros silvestris | reverse complement strand
TTACATAAATATATATTTTTATATATATTAAAAATAACTCAGGGCAGTTATTTTTAAAATAAACAAGACTTAAGAGCAAAGTACAGGTAACTAGAAATGCAAATATATAAATCTATTTAAAACCCTGCTGCCTTCAGCAAGAGAAAGCCGGTTTTACATCAGCTTCGTATAGAAGAACTTGATAGTGATGGATAAAGGGACAAATCTATGACACTGGCAAAGGGCCTCCACTGGAGTTTGTTGACAGCTTCGAGCTGAATTTAGGATGTATCGTCGCATCTACAAAGTGCCTGGTGTAAAACCGATGAGTGTTAAAGCTTACAGCTTGCTCTGCCAGCAAAGATAGCTGAAGACATCACTCTCTTGCCAAAAAGCCCCAGACTAAGTGTTTCTGAAGGACCTTCTGCCAGTATCCTTAAGCATGCATCAGGGTCACACAAGAAACACGACTTCAAGTGGAAGCTGGGGAAGCCGGGGAGGGTGAGCCGGGCTCAGTTTCCTCAAACGCTGCGTGACACCAGCAGGGAGCTGCCAAGAAACCATTCTACTTGCAGTGTCTTCATTAAAAGACCTAGATAGCTGCCAAATTAACCTCAAAGAGAGGTTATCTTCATCTGTCAGAGAGGTAAAGAAAATTATTAATCATTTTATTGCTGTAGGCACGTAAGACAATAGAGGTTAGTGGCTGGGTGGCCTAGTTATCTCACCTCAGCAGTTTGCTGTCGTGCACCCAGGCAGAAGTAATACCTGGTGGGAGATTACAAACCTCTTGAGTTTCATCTTTCTGCCAGAAAGTGTCCTAGACACATCAGAGACACCCATCCTGTTTGACTGCTTGCTTGGCCCTAGAGCCAGGCTGAGGGCAGACGGGTGCCATGCGTCCCCTGGCCACCCGGAGAGCACCTGGAAGGAGCAGGCACGTCCCATCTCCCTCCTCAGCCGCTCCTGACAAAAAGCGGGCCCAGGCAGGAAAGAAAACCCAACCTGTGGTGTTCAGAGGAACATTTTTTGCAACTATCTTGCAGTTGGGGTTTTTTTAAGGGTTTCCTGTAAGGACAGATTTCAGCACTTCTGCTGAAGGTGACATCATGAGGCCAAGTGCCTCTGACAGCCAGACTCGTCACTGGAAAGTCCCCGGCAGGGTACTTTGGCTCCAAACACAACAACAACTTGCAATAAACACCCCTCCTTTGCTCACTAACATGTTCGAATGCGAGAGGGACTGACGTCACCCTTTAAAGCCAGCACAGTGGTTACTTTCAAAGCAAAGCAGACCACGTGTTGACCTCCAATTACACTGCCCAGAATGAAAAATCAGGACAACTGCTTAAGACACCGAATGACATCACTTTAATTAATGAAACCTGTCTATCAACATAATTCACTTAAACACGTGTCACGTTCAAAGCTGCTTGAAAATTACATTACAGGGATTTACACAAGCTGTCTCCCGCTTTCTTGATCAAGCTAAAGTACCGGAATCCCTTCACTCTCCGTAGGGGTTTGTGAGACTTTAAATGCAAACACAAGGGCAAAATTATCTTACTGCGTATTTTTACTTCCAAACAGGTGCATTGCCTTGGAAAACATATTTTCTATTTTTTTTTTTTCTACCTTTGGGCCATTAAAAATATTTCTACTGTGACATGATTAGTCTGTCCAGACAGGAAAAAACTTAATAAATCATGCTGACTAATACTATCCTCAACTTCACTTTTTTCCAGGTTTGTTAACATTACATGCTACCAAAAAAGTTAAAGTTCTAAAAGACCCCAAACTCTATATCTCATTTTCTTCCCTCAATGCCATCATGTTTTCAACCGTCACCTTATGAACTTCCCATTTTAAAAAGTGGCTTGAGGACGGTGATATTTTTCATCTACCTGTGCAGGTGTGTGCGACTGCATAAAATACATAAACAGGGGCTTGTCACACACAGGATGATGGAGTGGACTGACTGACGTGAACTGATTGGAAGAGACAGCTCGTAAAGGGATTGGGCTGCAGGAGAATTTGCTCATCTAAGCCAGTGTTGCTCTTAGTGCTCACAGCCAGAAATCTTGGCATGCCAAAAAGGAAAAACAAATACAATTGCCCATTAGGACCTTCTTGTCGCAACTCCAAGCTTGCTTTGTTGCTTGGCTTAAATCACCCAAGGTATCTTGTTCTTCTGTGCCATCATCAACTCAATAACACTAAAACACATGCCTGGGTTTTCTACTGCTTACAATCAGATTTACAGCCTCCTCCTCACAGATGGAAATACATGAATAGCAATAAAACAAAAGGTTTTGTTCTCTCTTCAGGGCAAAGGCCAGAAAACTCCTTTGTTTTCCATCCAACCACGCTGCCAAAAAGAGTCCTCCTAGTCAGTGCACAAGTTAGCGTGAGTTATTTGGAAGGCTGCTGGATTAAAACGGTCAGACAATTCTCCACATCTACACACACCAGACTCATCTGCACAGATGCACAAGCTTTGGGATGGAATGGCCCATGAGATGCAATAAGGCAAAGCTAGAAGTACCTGAGGAATGCACTGAAGCCATCGCCCTGAAGCTTTCCCCCTCTGTTATTTCATTAAAAATATTTAGAATTCAATCATTTAAAATACACTCAGGGCCAAGCATCCCATGACCAACATTCTTTCGAATGTTACCTCTTAAGACTGCTTGAGCTAAAACACTATTTAAACTAAACAAACTACACGTTTTAAACAAAAACCTACTGTAAAAATCCTTTGACTAAGAAATGCAAAACACTCCCTGTCTTCAGACGAATCTTTGGGGTAAACAGATATCCTGACTTCTAGATTCCAATCTTCAGGGGACAGCACAATCTAACAGACACTGTTTATTTCTTTGTATCAAATGGCCTTATCTCACCTAAATATTTGTCCAAAATACTGCGTGCAACAGTACATGAAGCAACAGGGAGTAAAAAATAGCATCAGCGAACACACAGTAATCGAAAGCATATTAAAAAAATCACTTAGCTAAAACAGAGGTGTTATTATTTTGGAAAATTAGCGGTACTTTAAAGTCAATTCAATCAACTTTCCTCCAAAGTTTCACTGAAATAAATGCACCAAAAGAAACTTTGCCTTGAGCCCAAGGCTCCCTCTTGAATAATTCAAAAGCAAGAAGATCACAGGGGTTTAATTAAAGGGCCCTCACTCTGCTTAGTCACTTTTCCCATGTTGCTGTTACAGGACAATAGGTACCTATAAGGAACTGAGTAATTTTGTAGCATCTTTGGCAATGCAATTATCTGATCCTTAAAGTGACTCCGAACTAGCAATATTGACAACTGAAACATCCACAGTTTTTTGCACAACTATTATTGGCAAGGAAAACTTCTGAGCATCCTCACATCTGCTCATTTGTGGCCTGGCAAGGACTAGAAAAGGCAAAGCTTCTGCAGCCCCTCTTCCTCTTGACCCCCCTCCTGAATGGGGTGGGGGATTGTGAGGCTCTGACACCTCACAGAAGTTAGAGAGTCCAGAATTTATAGCAGACAAGCACGTGGGGGCTCTGCCGTCGGCCCTTTCTTTTCAGCCTGGAAGGGCTAACGTACTTTCCCCCAGCTAAACCAGATGGCGTAATTAAGAATTCTCCCTCACCCCACAAATCCTGCTTCTCTCGCGCCTGTAGAGCATTACAACTACAGGAACACCTTTGCTGCCCATTTCAAACAAGAGCTGTAAATGCACAACTCAAAAACTGCAGAAACAAGGGCCCTTTCTTTTCAGCCTGGAAGGGCTAACGTACTTTCCCCCAGCTAAACCAGATGGCGTAATTAAGAATTCTCCCTCACCCCACAAATCCTGCTTCTCTCGCGCCTGTAGAGCATTACAACTACAGGAACACCTTTGCTGCCCATTTCAAACAAGAGCTGTAAATGCACAACTCAAAAACTGCAGAAACAAGTTAATATTTAAAGCTTCTTGACTTTGAGGGTAGCAGAGCCCTGGCCCTGGCTGCCCAGAGAGGTTCTGGAGTCTCCTGCTCTGGAGAGACCCCAAACCTGCTTGGACGCCAAACTGGGCACCTGCTCTGGGGACCCTGCTCAGGCAGGGGGTTGGGCTGGGTGATCACCTTCCAGCCCCCAGCAGTCTGTGATTCTGTAGCGCAGCTCAGGGTGCCTTCGTTTAATGCTGGAACTGCAGCACATGGTAACAG
>NW_010421628.1:0-16766 GCF_000710305.1 Buceros rhinoceros silvestris | reverse complement strand
TTCTGTGGTTCTGTGTGATTCTGTCATCTGTTCTGAATATGGTCTGTGAGGGCAGCTACTGGGAACCATCAACACTCAACGCTACAGGAGAGAGAAAATACAGCAGTTTTGCATGTCACTGTCAATTCACTTGTCTACTAAAACATACATCACACGCAATGTAAGGAATACGAGCAGTACTGATAAGGAACATGGGATATTCCCTATGGGATGCTGGCATCACGTGGAAGACAAAGAACACTTGTGCCTTACGGACACGACAGAAGATGTCATGTGAATCTGTATAAAAGTGGTCTGCAATTTTCAAGCAGCAAAAGGAGCCACTAGAGCTAAAACCACCATGAACGTCCCAGACTGCAAAGTCTACATGGGTGGAAACTAGATTCTGACAAGATGAACCTTTGCCAAACCCTAATGTAAGACAAGCTGCTGTCCTGGCTAATTTTTCTGAGCAGATTTACTGCCATTACCCGGCTGACAGCAAATTGAAAAAATCCATCGCAGCCTTCTGTCCACTCTACTGGTTTTAACAGCTGGAGAAGGAAGGTGGCGGTGAGCTGCAGCGAGACACTCAGGCAGATCCCTTCAGCTTTGGACGGGTTAATCTGCACTGCCCAGCTGAGTATCAGAGTTAATCCGTCGGGCAGAGATGGTAAGGGTCCTTTTCGTAGGAGCAGCTCTGCCCTTTACCCTACTCAGACCATCACCTTGATTTCCAGTCCTTAGTTAGAATTTCAAATTAATCTGATCAAACAAAACGTACCTTGTGAAAGTAAACACTCATTGCCCTCCTTTGGTCTCCAGGGTCTGCTTTAGGCAGCGCAGGCTAACTTGGATACTTCAGATCCAACCTCACAGTCAGGTGCGTTATTTCTAATGCTGCTTTCCACAGTTTAGACAGTTGTATTCTTAAAGAGAAAACTGGAGCTCTGCCACGACAAATCCTGCATTTTATGCACCACGGGACACCACCACCGCTGAAGAACCCTTCCACCTCCACTAAAAACTGGAACTTAATTTTTACCCAGGTATGAATTATTTATAATAATTGCAGCATAAAACAGTTGGTAAAAAAGTCCATGCCCTACTCTGCTTCTTTTAGATGCATAAAGGCCACGCACAACTTTCAGGTGTATTCTAACCTTCCCATACAGACACACAACCTGAACACTCAGCCTCTGTTTCCTGTTGTTGCTGGACAACTCCTTGGATTCCTCAGGCTCTTTTAGACCTTAGACAGGTTATACCAGTATAATTACGTGAATTATGGGTACAAGGGGTTTAACTGGTCTAGATGCATTACTGTGAACCATAATGGGACAGTAAAAATCACTGCAGAAAAGGTGATTTCGTTTTGTCTCCCAGCCTGGAATAAGATGTTCCAATCCATCTAAGCCCATACTGATGGAAGGGATGTTTCCACTGTTCTGTATGAGAACAGTTAAAGTAAGGGGAAAAAAAATAAATCCCTTCTTTTTTTATTGGGAGGACTAAAGCCATGAGGGACAACTTCCTTGCATTTGCTATAACACAGTTCTAAGCAAAACCTCAAAATAAACATTGTGAACAGTTACTTCCACTTCTACTCATCTTTCACTTGCAGAATTCTCAGTTGTCATAACTCCACTTGCTGTACAGCTGTTTATAAAGCCCTTCATATCCAAACCCTATTACTGTTAAATAATTTTGTTTTAAAACCAGCAACACGGAGCGTTGCACAGTACTGGAGCTTCAAACACTGACTCCCTTCACGACTCAGCCAGCAGCTCAGTTTACTCTGCCAGTCCTTCAGCTCTGCCTCCAGAAACGTTCACCAACCCAGACGAAGGGACCAATGGAGTTAAAAAAACAAACCAAACAAGAAACCTCAAATCTTTTGGGATGCTCTGACTAAATATAGGTGACATGGAACCCTGCCAAGGTGACAGCAGGGACAAAAGAACACGCTGTAGTTCGAATGAATAACCATGATGTACAAGGCTTGCTTGGATAAGAGAAAAATAGCTGGTTTGCAGCATTTCTAAGACAAATCCAAGTTAGCTCAAAGAATGGTGAAGGAATAACACACGTGAATGGGTCCTATTCAGTCAAGGTCTGTATGTTCCTTTGCTAATCCAACCTCAGTGCTTGTTTTTCTGGGACCTCCACAATGTCAGTGTGCCTGTCTGAAGACACTGGGTAGTTGACAGAAAGAGGTGTACTCTCAGTCAGAATGCTCTGGGAGGGTAAGAGCCCCAACGGGAACGATTTTAAGCCCCTGAGCACAGGAGGTAAGCGCTGGTCCTTGGGACTTCACTGATGAACTCAGAGGTCCCACTTTTGTCACTACAGTACAGGCAGTGTGCCAAAACAAGTCATCTACCAGCACCATGAAGGTCCACCTTCAGAGGCCCAAACACTCCAGAGGAGTGCCCTGTCACAGCAGTATGCTGTGGGGGGCTGTTCACAAGCCGTTTTGGGAGATCTTTTGAGGTTTTTTTCCAGCTTACAGCGGCCAACGAGTTAAAGTGCAAAAAGGAATAGCCAAAGGAGAAGTGGCCCTCTCAGAATTGAAGACATACAAAAATTAGATAGTTGCACTTTCAGGACACAAACAGTTGGGACAGGAGGTTCTCAACATTACAAAGGGGGTCTCAGACACCAGGTCTGTGTGGACAACTGGAGATCCACAGGTAGAAGACAATTAACTTTTGGTCAAGCCAGCAAATCAAGCTCAAGTACTGTGACAAAAAAAGCGAAGAGAAATGAGGACTTTCTAACCCACTGCAACTTCAATTTTCCCCCCATCAACATGTGGAGACACAGATCGCCTTTTTCTAGAAGAAGATGCACCAAGATAAAGCCTAGCACATGACACTTAAGAACACTAAGAACAGGACTCAAGGGAAGAGAGTGATCACTTGTCTTTATGGTGTGTAGTGATTTTCACAAATGCCCAGAGTTGTTGCCTTTCTGTTTAATATAAAAGGTACTGACGACATTTGGGGCATTGGTTATCATCTCAGCAAGGTTCCAGAACACTGACCAGCTGCAGACAGAGTTCCTGCGTACACTGCGAGTTCTTTGTTTTGAAATGAAGCATAAATACCGTTCTGCAGGTTCATCTAAAAATGCTAAAGTCAACTCAGCCTTAAACACAGAAAGCTGCATTTTACTAATTTTAACCTCATAGACTGGGTAAAATTATGGGCCTCTGAATTCCAGTAACATGAACTCTTTAACCATCTGTCATGAACAAACACCCAACTTGTTTTTAACTGCATTTAATGGTTCCTCTCTGACAGGTTCCCGTATTATACTTACATGGGGTCATACCATATAGATGGTAATAATGTACAACCTCAAACTCAAAGAGAGACTCCAAAATTCCTAGATCGAAATGCAGATCTTCTTATCCTGCCTGTAATTGCATGGAGACAGGACATGCCATCCTTCTCCTCTGTAGCTCTACACATGCCATAGACTGTTGGTCTGTACTACCATCCGAGTACTCAAAATCAAGCGGATCAACACTGCCACTGTAAATTTCAGTTCCTTCCAGCTGAAAGAAGTCTGTCATATACTTGATCTACCAAGACACGGGAGTCACCTGGACTTACACGGATCTCTTTTTAGACCCCATGCCAATGATTAAAGGACAACTAAATTATCTGAAACATAGTTTTTTTGACAGAAACATAATGTATTCTTTCTCTTTGCTTAAAAGCAAAGCACAAACATGAATTTCTACCAATAAAAATATTGCAAACTATAATCTTGTCCACATTTGTTATAGAGAGGTAGCTCAATACTGCACATGCTGCTCTGAAAATAATTTTCATGCACATTCAAAGGTCAGCATGGAGATTTCCCAAGTACGAGTTTTGCTGACTGTGGAACCGGGGTCACTAGTTCATCTTTCTGAAACAGCAGTTGCACCACAGTTCATTTTTGGTCAGAATTAATGACCATTATCACTACACTACCTGGAAGTGATTACTTGGGTAAGGCCTGGGACGAGAGGCCACTGAGCACCGGCGGCCATCCACCTATATTTGCCTCTGAGACAAGAAGGTGTGGCTCAGCTAAAGATATGGCTCCTGTTAAAGTTGAGTTAACTTTCAGGATAAAACACAAATACAAGTAAGAGCAAGATAATGGTTCTAGCACTGGATACGATGACGTTCAAAGCTGGAAGCAATGACAGGGCTAGCATGGCAGTTCAGCCCATCCAATACCAGCAAAGAATAAAATCTGCTATCAAAGGGCTGTGTGGTTTTATTTACATCTGGAATTAGAAGAGGGCGCTGGCTTAGAATACAGGATAATACTGGAACTGAGTTTAAGGTTGGGGCTCAGGCCAGCAGATTATTGATAAACAGCAGCTTAGAAAGTGCCTCCAGGTTAACGTGAAAAGCGTTGCTGGCTTACACCATTGGGCTGCAGAGATCTGTGGGACGAGATCACATTAAGATTAGGAGTGGAATTAGGGTTTGAGCAGACTCTGGAAGAGGCTGATAAACTGCACCATCATCTCGATTCAGTATCAGGGAGGGCCACGCGCCGTGATAAAGGTGCCACACGACAGGACTTCCCACACCTTAGCAAACCCAACGCCACCCAGCGTGCCAGGCCCACTCTGTCCATATCCTCTGTTGACCCAAGGCTCCCCAAGCCATTCACGTGCTCTCAACTAGGCGCCTTCCCGATCCCTCGGGATTACTGGGTACGTGCACTTCTGTCCTCGTGTATGTGCGCAGCGAGCCTGGCACTCCCTGCAGGAAAGCGTACAGCTTTCCTGTACTGTATGCGCATGGTTCGTATGTACTGTGGGGTAGGGGCATGGAGGAGGGCCCCAAACAAGGAAAGCATCTGCCTGCAAACACCAGTCCTTCCTGCCTCTATTTCTCTCTTCGTTTGCACTAGGGCTGCTGGATCCGAAATACATCAAAGGCTAAAGCAGTGGAACATCTGGCAACTAATGTCTCCTCTCTCCACAGATGGACTTTTAAAAACAGTGGATCAAGTCCGTGCAGCAGGTTGGCCCTGCCAAGGAAATCAAAAGCCAGATCAGCCAAATACACTGAGAAGCAGCACAAAAGCTCGTCTGTCTCTTCTCCAAACAGGAGCTTGGCCAGTGATGAACTTGGCAGCACTATTTAGCACTTACCCTTTTCCCAGTTCCTGGGGATAGGTGCCTACCACATTACTCAGCATTTTCCAGCTTAGCGGAGAGTTCTGGATTGGCCTTGCTTACGTCACACTTCAGAAAAACCTGACCTATCTCTGTGCTTTAATCACAAAATAGACTCAACCACATCAGTGATTAATGGTGAAAATTTCAGTCTTAGTGTCAGCAAGGCCTTCGACCTGAAAACTACACTTTTTGGGGAAGGACAAAATCACATCCATACCGGAGACTATATAGTTAAAAACCTTAAGCATCAATTTAAGCAGTCCATGGCCCATCTCTACAATTTTCCAAGCTTGCAGTTCAGAGAATGCAAAGTAGGCAAGAATGACAGTTGCTCAATTCAACAAGCAAACCCGCTTCAGAACTCACTACAAACTGCAGAGGAGAAAGCTTCATGGCGAGTCTTGCCAAGAGGGAATTACAATAATCGAGCCTCATGGTCACAAGATCACACATCACAGTTGTGAAACAGTCACTGGGTAAATAAGGGTGTAGCCTGCAAGGTGAATTACCACTGCTGGAAGAAAAAAAAAAGCCACAAGCAAAACATGTACCTGAAAAGGTACAAAGTCAAGAAAAAAGGATCTTAGAAATCCGCACTCATGTCAAAAATGTAGCAGAACGATGCTGCTATTTTAGCACTGTCAGTGCAGTAGTGACGGAGAGTAGGGACTACAGGCAAGGCACAGAGCTAAGCCTGCTGCAAATAATAGAGGTAAAAGCAGCAATGGCAAGAAAGGAGAATTCCAAGGGACGGAGGAGTAAAAGTTCTGATGATCCAGAAACGACGGCTGAACGTCAGTTCACTGAGGTGAACCTACAAAAGTGGTACATTTCCACAATGATAAAAAATTAATAGCAAAAGATGCTGAAAGTTAAAATGTAAGATGCTGATTTTAAAGCGCAGAAACAGGCGGGTAGCTCAGACGAGCAGAGATACCTATTTACAAAGCAGAACTAGAAAGACACCGGTCAGCAGCCGAACGGCTGACACCTGACCATCTTCTCCTTTCTGCATTGCAGAGATGCGAACCAGCAGAACTGCAGGAGTCCAGCAACGTTTGCTAAGCTTCTCTTTTCTTGTTTGCAGAAATGAAGTAAAGAACTTGCAAAATAATCACGTCTCCAAGCCCCTGCCCCCAGCTCTGTGCATACAAAGGTCTCCTCTGCCTCTGCACTAAGCAAAACTTCTGCTAACAATCCAACTTTGTAGGCAAGGTCAATCCTGAACCCTCCCCTAACCTGGAAAACGCGGAGTAACGTGGTGGACACCTATTCACAAGAACTGGGATTGTGCTTTTACCCAGCAGGGGGAAAAGAGGACACACTGCATCTCGCCTCTGCGTAACACCATGCTGTTTGGAGGAGCTCCCATGGGTGCTTAGCAGCACACTGCTGGTCACTTCTGGAAGAGGGGACTGGGTGACAGGGATCGGCAGAGGGAGGAGAAACCAAAGCAACCTTTGCTCCTGCTGGCAGCGAGCACTGACTCAGCCTGGCTGGGAGTGGCAGGGGCTTGGAGAGGAAAGTCCTTCATCCAGCCAGGCCCTCCTCATCAAAGTGGAGCGAAAGGTCGCTTCATTCTTGTCTCCCTCTGACCCCTGCTTCTCTGAGGAAGGGAGAAAAAAGAAAGGCCTTAAGCATTTAGCATTATTTCCGATGCAAGCAGGATACAAAAGCATCTCAAACAAAAGTTACTCCCATTCCAGTCTCCTAAGAGCTTCCCTCTTTACTGTCAACCCATCAGAAGCGGCAGGTTTTAGTGGGATCTTGTTTCTGCATGCTAACGTGTGGTGATGTATTACCCAGGACACTCCTCTTGTCTCCACTTCCACCACCACACTCTTACTTTCCGTGACACACTATGCTTCTGGTCCTTAGATACGACTTGCATTTATAAAGCAGCAATACCCAGGGTTCAGGTTAGCATACAATTCTCCAACCCATATTAAACTCTCAGAGGTTACCAATCATACAAATTTTGTCAAAGTCCGCAGCTATTAATAACTCACTGGGCTCTAAATTTTGTACTGAAGACTACTCTATAGAAAATAGAAGGTTAATACTTCTACCTGATAGTTTGTGGTAGCCAAGATAACATTAGAGAACCTGCTGCAATTAAAATTCACAGGCTGTATTTCCAAATCTCACATCTCATGTCAAGAACCACAACCACAACGATCGTCGGTGAAACCCTGTGTCCTGACTCACTCTGTACAAAGAAGCTGCTCTTATAAAAGCACTCCACTGCTTCGGTAGAGGAGCGTGGGAAAGGAACAAACTGATAAGGAATAACTGAACTAATAAAAAGGTGAGTTAACAGCCCCCGAAGCACCCAAGCACAGACAAAGCAATTCAAGAGACGTTACACTGGAAGGCTGACTATACAGTGCAGGGGTGATTAAGGGCAGATCCTGCAATAAGGTTGGTTGTGGATTTTCTGTTCCTTACTGCACGTTGGTTTTGTAAGCAAATCTTACGGAATGGCCATGAAAATCGGGAAATGAGACAGCCAGTATCACACCGGACAGTAACACAGAAAACAGTGTGGATTTGGTCATTGACAAAACCAGTGAAATACCACGTATCTGCCCGTTACTGTACCTTCATGACATCTTTATAGGAATGAATGGCCTCAACTTCCTCTTTGTCATCATCATCGTCATCCTCCACTCCTTCATCCAGAGCATCATATCCTTCATCCCTGCTTCCGTCTGTGTCTGTGCTGTTAGTCATGTGGTCAATAAGCTGCTCCAGCGGAGGACTTAACTCCCGCTCTTCATTGTCCTTCAACCCATAGTCCAGGGCTTTGTATATAATAATCCCTAGAGATTCAATAACCTAGAAAAGTGAGAAAGAAATGCTTATTAGCGCCATTTTCATGAACGAATAGGTCAGTCTAGGAACACCCTCTTCTAGTGTTTGTATAACAAATTTAGCAAGAGAGGGCAATAGTCATCAAAATTAAAGAGAAAAACGATCCTCTAACACCTACAGGAGCGCAGCACAGGACATGCAAGAGTAGGTCACACCACATACCTACCACTTTCTTACTAAAGATTGAAATAAAAATTCCTAATTTAAAAACAAACCAGGAGCTTTTTAGATTATTTCCCCTTTCTGCTTCTAATATGACAATCTAACATTACTCTAGACTTTGTAAAACTATTTTACATGCACACGACCCTTCTGGGGGGAGAAGAAATTAAAATAAAGAATAAACTGACACGTGATTCCTTCCTCCTCCCACAAATTAACGACGCTAGGAAACTGCCCTTCAGTGTCTGCCTCTCTTCGATGACCTGAGAGGTGTGTGGACACAGCTGTAGGTATCCCAATCTGAACTCTAAATCCACATCTTCTTTCTTGGCATTAATTACTTTCCTTACAAGTAATATTGAATCTTCTAGCATTTTTAGAGATACAAAGAGATGACACTTCAAACTGAGGAGTTTGGAAACGAGTATTAATGGAGAGGGAAGGGAAAATGGGCTTGCAAGAGTAAACCACAAGAAGGTGACGTCGCTGCTGGGAGATCCTTGCCTGACAAGGGAAGTAGGACTGGAGTTATTGCAGGTCATCTCTGATCTTCCATGCGCGTTGTGATGGCTGGCATGTCACACAAACCAACAGACTCCAGTGTAGGAGTAGCTGGCACTAGAGCAACTTTAATAACAGGAGCATTTCTAAACATACCAAACCTTGTCTTTTTCTCTCAGCTGGTGTTCAGCACTATCCCAGTCAACAAACCTTTTAATGCAGGTTTTTTTTGAAATTCTGTTTGGGCAGACAGGACAACACAAACGGATTCTTACGACGTTACGTTTGACTCTAGCAGCTGACTTATTTCAGCAAAGTATTTTTGGCCTGGGAGGCTGAAGGTTAGCAAAGACTCAAATTAAATGATATCCTATTAGTTTATCTAGGCAGACAATTTAATGAACTGGTTGTAGTCTGACAGCTTTACACTTGCATGCTTCATTCCTCTGTTGAGATCACTCTGTAGCGCAAATTCACTTTGCAGACAGTGGCTAATAAAAAAACCAAGCAGAGGTAAAAACCAATACATAAACCCCACCCTTTTGTTTTGTAATAACTGACTTGTAAAATCTGTAACGTTAAAAATAAAATCTGAAAATGTGAAATTTTCAGAAAATAAAATAATGTTCTACTGGTAGACAGGTACGTTTCCTGTAACTCAGGGTCTGAGTACAATCTCAAGACACACCCCTTCAAAGGAGAAACAAAGAATACCAAGTTAATTCCATTTTGAAGTAGGCTGAAATGAAAGTGAAGTACAACTGAACAATCGCTTTGATATTTTAAACACTTGGGAGTAAGCTAACTTTAATAAAAACTCAATTTGAAAGAGCTTAACATACATGAGGAAGACTGAAATGTCCAAATTATGTGCAAAGAAAATAACGCCTTGTGCCATGCAGCGATGGCTGCTGAGCACAGCTTCTGGATTTTGCTACAGCAGCACCTCAAAAAACCAGAAGGGAGGGGTGTGAAGAAAGTGTTGCTCCCCCTGCCTCCTGTTTGGAAGAGGATTAAGGCATTCAAAAGCGCCGAGGCTAAAGCTGGATGACAGCTGCTGTTTCTTTGATGTCTCAGCAGAGGGGCTTTTACCGTGTGGTAATATGGTTTGTGCATTTTTATGTGCTATGAAGGGATCTCATAATCCATGCAAAGCTGACACGACACCAGAGCCTGCAGCGGCACCAATTCAGACCCGTATTTCAGTCTCACAGCTCCTTGTTTAGGAGTCATGAGCAAAACGGTGTTTATTCAGCGTCAGTGTCACAGGTTCTCCTTGCTGAAAGACAAAGCAGCAAACATCCTGACTGAGAAACTTTGCTTTGACTTGCGTTAAAACAGGAGACATTCAGCGCTTTCGGTAACACTGGTTCACCAAGGGTCTGGTACAACCCCCCCAGTGCCATACAAATATCAACCCAAAGTCACAGAATCCTCATGCTTCTTCATGCGGACAAAACCACTGATGCAACTTCACACAAATAAAAATTCTCGGTCTATATAACCAGGAACATAATATAGGAGGTTAGACACTCAGCTCACTGCTGTGAAACACGAGTGTTGTCACCTTGCCTGTGATACAAATCAAATGCCAACAAAAAAAGAAAAGCTTTCCAGAGCTGGATGGATGAATTGATAAATACATGGGGGGTTGACTTGGATAATCAGGGACTACTACTTCTTTCTTTTTAAAAGCATCAATTATTTACAAAGAAGGCACTGAATCTAAACTGTACTGTTTGCTAATTCACGCAAAATAAATACTGCTGGCACCTAAAAAGTGACAAGTACCAGCATCGTTTCCAATTATATGTGAAAACAGAGGTAGAGTAGGAAAAACAAGGGTAAGAAGGGACGTAGCAAGGCTCTTAAATGGGAGTTGTACACCGACATACCAAAACAACTGCATGATGCTGAAGTAAGTGCCAGCTTTAATGATAAATGATGCTGCTTAATTAAAAAAAAAGAGTTCTGCACTTTGCATTTTAGAACTTATTTGTTTCTGATTGCTTTAAATTTTGGCAAAGGACCTGATTTTGCAAATCAATCAGCAGCTAAATAACTTAAAAAAATAAACAAGTAGGTCTGCATTATTATGCTTTACACCTTCTCACCAAGTTCTTTTGAAAGTCCTGGCTGCAGACCAAAAGAATCCCAACACATCAACAGTTCCCACAGACTGAACTTGTACTCTGTTATGCTTAAATCATTAGCAAAAGGGGAATTTTGTCCCACTGTGAGTACTCTTTCAGCTCCTAAACCAGTCAAGACTCGTATTAGACTGTTCTTTTACAAGACGCTGCGATAAAGTTGCTGGAACACTGTGACTTCAAACACGATGTAAAACCAATATCCCCACGCTGCTTTTACACATGGAGCGAAACCGAAACGCAAATCCTGCGTCGAACTCTCCACTCCATACACCTTCCTTCAAGTCGTTAAGGCTTGCTTCTTGAGTTCATCAGGGGTTTAGGTCTTTTATGTGACACAAATTATATTCTTCCAAGAACACAATCTGCCAAATTTAACATCCTCAAAACCTCTTCAAAGATGCAGCCTGTGTATAGGAACCAAACGTGTTTGAGACTTGCAAAAGTCTTCAGTGAAATGACTGTGAGTACAGCTCTATTTTTTTTTAATTCAGGGAACCCTTTTTTCCCCTCAACATACCTCTCCGACTCTCGCTGAAGCGCAGATGAGAACAGGCAGAATGCACACGCCATTCCCCCCACTCACCGCACACACAATAGGGCACTGTCTGGGCTTTCATCCCCTTCCTGGACTTGCCTCGATTTTTAAACAAAGCAACAAAGCCTAAGGACAGGCTTGTACATCCAGCAGCAAAGGGCTTTTTTTCAGCTCTAATGCCTGTCCCTCCCTAAACTTGTGTCTGCCTCCAAAGGACAAGCAGGTTTTGTATCCCTACACAGGGACTGAAGATGTTGCAAAGCTCCAGCTCTTCAGGTGAGTCAACTAACTTTGAACTCTTCCACAGGGACCTCAGACGTGGTAACCAGTCACACCAATATCTGCATTACTACTGCACTGCCCTTTTATGAATTCTACTAGGTTTTTATTAAAAATTTATACCACAATTATTATTTTTAGGTGCTCCCATTTCTTACCAGCAGAACTCCAACACACCTTATGACGCAGAATTGCTCTGCCTCGTGGTAAGGGTGCTGGGAGGCCGGAGCTGGCGTTAGCCACAGCACTCCTTAGGGTAGAGCTCCTCTCTGCCACCGCCCTGGGCATTAGGCAGCACTTAGTCAATCGGCAGAGACTAACCTGTCCTACTGCTGACTGTAAATTCGTCTGCCAGGAGCTCCAGTGCCGTGCTTCTGGAATCCTAACACACAGTGTGAACGCTGCCAGGGACACCCCTAAAGTCAAGAGTTACGTATCTTAAATTTTTGATGGTGCATTAGGAGAAGACACACAAACACACACAAGTGTTTTTGACAAAATTCTGCCAAAAGACAGGCATGGGGAAATTTTGTGTAACCCCAACTGTTCCTCTCCAGCTAGACGGAGCAAGCTGCTGCTCTGGTCACCATTTCCACTTGTGACAAGTTGTTGTTTCTTCAGCATCCAATTCTGGAACTGGAAAAGACCAGGCTTTAAGGAAGGGTGAAAAAATAACGGGTTAGGACAAACCAAAGTACACTTTTCAGTTATTTACCTCATCCTTAGATGCTCTACGTAACTCTCACGAGTACCTCGTGGAAGAGTGTGTCTCAACAGGTTGTTATACCACTGTCACTCCTTTCCTTGGGTATACTGATGTCATTTTTACCACAGCGTTCCCCAGTAGAAACAGGCTGGCATTACCCCAGTTTTAATAGCTGGGGACATGGCTAAGTTTAAATATGACCTTCACTAAATTAGAGCATCTTGCAATAGACCGTCAAATGAGAGCAGTGAAAACACTCGAGCGCTTCCAGGAAAGCCAGCACAGATTCCGAGTATTTCCAATGAACTGCATGAATCACTCATTTCCAAAGAATACAGACATAGGATACAGGATTATTTAACTCCTGGGTGATGTTGGTTTGCTACCGAAATAACAAGATGCTGCTTTCTGCAGTACAATGGGCCTTGATGTTCAAGACAAAGCAGTAGTGAAAGCAAAGAGAAAAAAAAAGCAGAGTATGGTCTAATAGAAAACAAATATGAAAAGAAATTAAATACACTCTTTTAACAAGATTCAGTCTGGTTTAGATACATTCAGAGTAATGTCTCTACTGTATTCGGGGGGGGACCTTCTTCAAAATTATTTTATACCCATGAGGTTTGAATGCACTAAGCAGGTAGAGAGACCTACTTACTGAATTCTTTTTACTCTTCAGGCACACATTAAAGAGATTCAGTGGAAGAACTCCTGATCAAAGACACAGAACAAGCCTAAAACACAGACAAAGGGGATGTGCGCTTTTTCTGGGTTTTGTTTTGTTCTCCCGAAGTGAATATGTAAAAATTTAAACAGTTAAATGTTGTTGGACTTAGTTGCCTCTAAAGCAGCAGTAATTTAACTGTAAGTTTATTAAGGCTTAAGTGAAATATAACTCTCTAACATATTCAAAGGTTCTGCTAATCATGAACACGGTTTGGGTTGTTCAATTTTCACTGTAGATGTTATCTAAGGAGAATTATCATGTATTAGCAAAAATGAAAGCAGAATTTTTTCCATTGTATCAGTCTCAACTTACAATTATCTGCTGCATTAAAGCAATGAAACAAAAACTTTATTCTTCTTCTAGTTTTTGTTCATACATTATAATCCCCAAGATTAAAACAAATCATTACTCTGTTATTAAGGAACTTATCCAACCTACTGCATTAAAGCAATGAAACAAAAACTTTATTTTTCTTCCAGTTTTTGTTCACACATTATAATCCCCAAGATTAAAACAAATCGTTACTCTGTTATTAAGGAACTTATCCAACCTGAAGAAATTTCACTGAAGTGACAGTTCATTCCCAGAGAAAAACAAAATTAAATTCCCAGTTTAACTGTGGAGACTCCAGTAATAGCTGAAGCTCCAGTAAAAGAATTAGGTGCAATAATTAAGTAACACAGATGGTGAAAGTAATTTGAAAGGTCTTAACTACACCTCTATTCATATCAGGGTTTTAAATCCAGGTCAGGTTATCCTGATCCCATTTAAGTCAATGGCAGAGACAGTGATGACATTGAGAATTCTAAGGTTGGAATATATTTGTTGAAACAAATACACAGAATGGGTATGTTGTTACATTTCCCTACTGTAGGCTTAACACTATCTGAAAGATGTCTTAAAATATCCTGCCTACTGAGGGTTTTAGGCATAATGTCTGGTCTTGACTTTTAAGAAACATTATCACAGTCTATAAAGACAATTTGTACAAAAACTTCACTCAAAATCTTCGCAGCGCTGAAATTAAGTACATCAAAATGTTCATTTGTGAAAGCCCCAATGGAAATGCTATTTCAAAATAAAACGAGAATATGGTTTTTATCTTAAGCTAAAGACTCAAAATCAGACCATGTCACAAACTTCTGTTCTACTTCCCTTCTCACGCACACCAAAGCCATCAATCTGCTACTGCTCTTTAGAGAAATGTTTCTCACACGCAAGAGATTTTTGTAAAGGAAAGTTTCAATTTAATAGAAGTTTCATTAAATACTACACCTATCCAACCAAATAAATTATTATTCTTTTCAGCACAGATAACCCTTCAGTATTGCTGAATTCACTAAATGCAGTCAGGTCCAAACAAAGGTTTTGATGTCTTTTTTTTGTTTTGTTTTTAAATGAAGAAATAAAGTTAAACATCTGTATATAGTTTTATGTAGAAATAGAAAGCAATCAGGCGAACTCCCCGAGTAAGCCAACAGGAGCACGGACTTCAGGTGACTATCAAAACCAGAACCAGGCCACAGAAACTCCAACGGGGCCACACTGTGCACGAGGCAGAAATTGCTGTTTGCCGTACCAGGCTTTTGAACAAAGCTTTATCTAGATGACACGGGAGTATCAGATTAACTACAGCACAGGATTTTCTAGTGAGAGAGAGAAGCTCAAGGAAAACTGCTATAAAGGAGAGTGAAACTACTCTCTGATCCTGAGGACCCACGTGCAGCTGGTTTACCTGTGGCTGATACTGCAGCCCTGCCTCTGGTCTGTCAGACAAGCTGTAGCTGAAAGATAATCAAACAGGAGCTTTGATTCCATTCCATTTTTGGCAGTCAAGAAGCGATGCAAAATTGATGCTGCTTTTATTCAAAGTATCTACACAGTTCAGCTAATCGACCCAAAAAGTCAATCTGTATTAACTTCTCAGCCTTCCCACACAGGTTTCATTTAAACCACTACAGTTGCCTGCTACAGGCTTGGCCCCCATTTCATTAACCCCAAAATTAAAGTGAGTGAACACCTGCCTCAATATAAACCATTTCTTCTGCTGGGAGTCAAAAACTTTCTCACACGTATTTTCCCCCAAATGAACAACTACAAAAGCAAACAAAATAACCTGTACAATGAAAGCTATCCCTTTAAATACCAATTCTTGATTAGGTGAAGTTTTACATGTAACCACACCACAGGACCTCTTGAAAGTGATGCGCCACAAAAGAAGGCTGACATGCTGCTTTCTAGTGACTGCAGTATTCATTAACTACAGACAAAGCGATACAAATTTAATGCTGCTTGTCTAAAAGGTAGGGAATATTGATGGGAAGTCAAACAACCCCCCATCAGAGGGTTGCTCTCTTCATCCACACCAAAGGAGAAACTTCAAAGATGTCTACACGATGTTGGTTCCGAGATGAACCACACACAGCCACCTCCGTTGTCTCATGGCAGAGCACTCAACCAGACCTTGGCAGTATCTTGTTTCCTAAAGAAACTCAGGGGATTCACACATACAGCCTGGGAACAAAAAGCTAAAAAATTCAATACTCTTACTGAGAGGTTTTTTGTTAGGCAGATGTGCAAAGAAACTTGGGCTTGACATTAAGAATGTGATCATGAAATATGTGAATTTTCACATGGACTCTCATGATAGTCCAAGGAGTTACTAATGTGCCAGACCTTTAGGTCAGTCATACAAACATAACATGGCAGGCTGACAAAGACTCTGCAAAGCTCCTGATTTTAACAATATTCTTCCACGTTCTCTTCCCTATAAGCAGCAGCTTTGGATACAGGCATTTGGATCACTGGCATCCAAACAAACACTCCTCCAAGACTGAACACAAGTGAACATAAAATATTTTAGTAATGAGCAAAGGGAGTCACTGCACAATTACCATCGAGGTCTCGCAATGGCCACGTTGGAAAGACTGGCATTGGTGGAATAATTCAAGAAAGCATCAGGAGGCACTGTTAACAAGTTGAAGGGTGATTGACCCTAAACCAAAGAGCAACAGAACGTGTGGCTGAGCCTCAGCAAAAAGCTTTCCGTCTGCTCTTTGGGCCGCAAAGCCCCAGAGAACCCATTTATGACACGACACACAGGGTTTGCTATTTCCTTCTGCACACTGACATCCCCCCAGCAGAAATCCACGTTAAAGCATAGCTCTATCACAGTTAAACGTTATTGATATATGAACCACCCAGTTCATAACCTCAGGCGTGAAGTACCTTAGCACGAGATGTTCTAGCACCTGTCAGCTCCCAAAGCTGTCAAAGTGCTGAGCTGTGACAGTTTATTACCCGTAATGGCACAGCCATATCCCTGGATGATAAATTGCTGAGCTTTGGTTTATTGCTCTCTGCCAGTGACAATAATCTCCATGGATTCTAGCACAGCCACGGTAACAAAGGTGTGCTTAAGTCACAGTTCAGAAGTGTTATGCTATTAAAAAAATACATAATGGTTAGATTTAAGGAAAAAAAAAAACCAAAACCAAAGCATTCTTAACTCTGCAGAAACCTGCATCCCAGGCAGATTTTCTACAATTCCCAGCACCTGGCCTTCTAATCGAGTAGAGATATTACCTAGGTAATTCATTTAGCACCTGTCCTGGGTTCAACATGGAGAACCGGATGCTCCCATGTTGTCCAGCTTT
>NW_010421627.1:46241-46574 GCF_000710305.1 Buceros rhinoceros silvestris | reverse complement strand
GTGTCTTTCTCTCCTTGAAGGTCTCCCATCCAGGGGCGTAAGAGTCCAGGGTCCTGCGCAGCATATCTGCAGCAGCGCGGACGAGATAGAGAGGAGGGCAGAGAGAGCAGAGCGGGGAAAGCAAGATGGCAAAATGGCGTTGAGTCTTCTCACCCGCCTCCTTTTATGACTTCATTGACGGAGGCGTGTTCTCCTTCCCGGAAGCTTGGGAGAACCACAGCTCTCTGGGAAGAAGAAAGCTGGACAACATGGGAGCATCGGGTTCCTCCATGTTGAACCCAGGACATTTACATGGAGATGAGAAGCAGGAAAAATACCACGAAGAGCAGGAGA
>NW_010421627.1:43472-46104 GCF_000710305.1 Buceros rhinoceros silvestris | reverse complement strand
ATCGCGGAAGTGTTCAGCAGCAGTGACTGACTTGTAGGCAGAGCTGGACAAAGCTAGGAGCTCTTTCCTCTTGCTATGCTGGCCCTGCTCGAAACTTTAGATTTTGGAGCAGGAGGCTGAGCTGGCAAGTCTCTCAGAGCCCTGGTTGTCTTGAGTGTCTCTTTCTGTGCCATGTCGCAGACATCACTGAGCGAGAGCAGTGGGTGGCTTCGTAGATATGGGCGGCTCTTGGCTACGTAGGGGAATGCCTTGGACCTTGTGTGTGTCTAGATAGACATACCACTTCTCCAGAACAGGGGTGCTTAGTGCCTTTTGGAAGTGACAACCTTTCTGAGCTGCCCTACGTGAACTTTTGGGAGCCTTTTTTGGTGCTAGTCGATTACACGGTTACTGGAATGAACTCTCACCACCCCTTGTGGTGGGGTCAAGACAGGGTCAGCTGGTCAAACCAGCTCTCCTGATTCTTCTGCTACCTGATCCATCTTGTACTCAAACTGGGATGATCTGCATGTGGTAGTTTTGGGGAAAGTCCTATTTCTGAGCACACTAGGAGCATGTTTCAGCATGCAGGAGATGCCACAGCGTGGCGCGTGCATCACCAGTATGGCCACACGAAACATGCCCGCCTCCCTGCACCTTAAAGAACTTGACACAAAACATGGAAATAAGGCCACGTTTTAACTTGACTCTCTTCCTCTGTAACCGGTGGCTGAGACAGGGCTTCCCAAGAATATCTGGGCCTCCAGGGGTGGGAGGCAGACCTTGTGACTCCACAGCTTGCTCTGTGTGTTGCTTTTCATGCAGCAGCTGTTAAAGGAGCTTTGTGCCATGTCCCTGCTGCAGTCCTTCGGAGGCAGGATTAGGAAATGGAAGGGCTGAAAAGGTGAATTTGTGAAAGAAATTCTGGTACATTTTTAGCTGCTGTTGAGTGGTATGAAACCCTGCTGGGCAGGGTCCTTTCCTTGTGGGGGATACAGAAGAAAAATGAAACCACAAAGTTCCTCCTGCACAGAGGAAAGTTTAGAGACATAGCTTCTCTTGCTTTGAGTGCCGAAGGGCTGAAGCTCATCAGAAGCCCTGGCTGCTTAGCAAGTCTTCCTTGCCGTGAGCTGGTACTACAACAGTGATGGGCACTGGGGTGCGTATGTGAAGCAACAGCCTTTTTTGTCGGAGGTGGAAGCGGGCTTGTGTGGGTTGGTATGATCAGATTGTCTCCGTGTTAGGGAGCAGGGCTGGGTCTAGTGTTCACAGTACTTTATTACCTGGCTGAAGGAGCTGATCTGTCTGAAAACTGGTGTTTAAGGTTTTGGTTTTAGCTGGAGCAACTTGCCCCACACTGATGTGCAGTTGAGGTTCCTTGAGTACTGGTGGCTGGGCTGGAGGCGTGGTGTTGGACAGGAGGTGAAGTCGAGGCAGGCAGGATCTATCATTGACTTGCACCTCTCTTTAACCATCATTAGGCTCATAAACTCTTGGGAAGAGAAGCAATTAATGAGTGTGCGAAGCCATCACAGGCAGAGCTGGCACAGGAACAGAAAGCGTAGCTGGACATAAATTGCTGAGATAAAGGGCAGTTGCAGGTGCTGCGATAACAGTGACCATGTGACAGATGGGAAGGCAGTCAGTGAAGTGACACAGTGTCTGCTGTCTTGCTCAATGTCAGAGACTCCCTCCACATTAGCCCAAGGTCTGCAGCTCGCTCTTCACTGCCTCAGCATCTTAGCAGCCCCTGGAGCTGTTCAGGTGGCTCAGCTGACAGAGTGAATTCCAGGAGAATCTCCTGCAGCTTCCTTTGAGCCCTCCCCTGCCTGTGCTGACATAGTGACTTACCCTGAAATGAATCAAATGTCTGAGTCATGGTTTCTTGGACCCCAAACCCTTTCCTTAAAAGAGCAGTCCACTTCTACAGCACTGGAGGGTAAAATATCAGGAGGAATGTACCTAGTAAGTGCATGGTGAATCTTCTGAAAGGTGTTTTGTGTTTTAGCTTCAGTAAAATACAATGGGAGATTAATTTCCCGTGCAGCCAATACTGAGGTCTCTGTGCTGGATGCAGTTCTCACTCCCAGGAGGTCTCTTCACTTGGTGAAGAGTGTGGTCTGCCTGGATGGTAAGGGCAGGGCACGGAGAAAACAAGACCTTGATGTAGCTGTGTAGCTAGTCTTGTTGGAAGCTGACAGTCCTTTCCAGGCTTTGCCTGCACACCCCTCCACAAAGCCCCGGTCTGTCCGTCACCTCTGCCTTGCAAAGCCTTGCTTCGTGCTGCTGAAAAGAACCAGAAGGAACTTTTAAAATATTCCTGGTATCACTGGATTATTCATCTAGCTTTCTCCAGACATTAAAATTAGTTAAGGGCAGTTAAAAATCCCTTAAATATTCCTGCCTACCCAGCTCTCCTGAAGTTGGGACTTGGAAAATGCCTCTGCCATTTTATGAGACTCGGAGTAAATCACGAGCTGCCCTGCGCTGCTGGCATTTAGCTCCTGCGCTGCAGCCCCCATCTTTCATGACAGCCCAGCAACTGGCAGAGCCGCTCCGAGAAGAGGGTAGAAGCCATTGCTGTGCTTCCCTGGTCCTGAGCAATAAAGCATGTCGCTGGGCTGGTCCCCTGCTGCAGTTTATAGCAGCCTGG
>NW_010421627.1:40000-43335 GCF_000710305.1 Buceros rhinoceros silvestris | reverse complement strand
ATAGCAGCTGGGCTGCTGCCGCTGGTCCTGGCTGCCAGCGGCCACCCAGGCCTGCAGAGAGGGCTGTGGATGAGCAGGGGTGAAGCGAGCTGTGGCCTTGGCCCTCTCTTCCCCACACTTGTGCCTGCCGCAGCTGGGGGCATGGAGAGAGGAGCATGGATGCTGCTTTGGCAGCTCTCTGCCGTTGGAAGACCTTCAGGCTTTGGGAGATGTTCCCGCATCCAGCTCTGCAGCGTGCGGTACAGCACCATAGCTCAGTAATTGCTTCTTGCCCACGAGTCTGGGACTTACGGCTCAGCCCTCTGAGTGAAGGTGTTGGAACACACAACTTGTCTGAACAGGGCGTGTGCTAACGTACAGTGCTTCAGATAGAGGTGTCTTGAATGCCTTCTCCCTTGTGCTGAATATGCTGACATCTGAGGGCATAAAAGCCCTGCTCCACTCGTGCGCCCCAAGCCTGGTCTCAGTTTCACAGCTCTGCCTCACAGGGTGAAGCTCTTGCCTATAGCCAGGCTCGTATGGCAGAGGGAAGAGGTGGCATAGGTAACAGCAGAGAGAAAGAGAGAATCGTGCCCCTTTGGTGTACGGGTCACAGATGGCTTCAGTTTAGCTGCACGTGGAGATACTGTCCTGGAAGAGTTGTGCAGATCACTCGGAATAGCGTCAGCTCCAGCCATTGGTTGCACTCAGTATAAATACTGTGAGTTGTGCATTACCATTAACAGAAAATAGTAATTCTTGTGTCTTGCACCTTCCCTTATCTTAAAGGAAACTTGGCAGGACCAGCCACTCCTTCCTCATGCCAAATTCTGCGCTATAGAGTTCAGGCCCTGACAATTTCTTGTTATGTTTGATATAAATTGCATCTCTTGGGCAGATACTCGGGGCTGTGCTGACAGCCAGCATCGCATCCTAAGGGCACACACGAGCGGGCTGGAAGCAGAGGGGTGATACACAGACAGAGCTCATCTCCATTTCCCCCTTCGCCTGGCTGCACGAGTCCTGGGGTGCCACTCTTGGCTCAGGTCACTTGTACTGCACTTGCAGTGGCCTTAAAAATCGTCCTAGCTCTTGCTCCCAGCGTCGACTCGTGAACACAAGCCAAGTGAATCCTTTCTGATTTCCAAACAAAATTAGGAGCTTGTTTAAAAAGCAGTAACTTAACATGCCTCACCGCTGTTCTTGCACACAGCGGCTCTTTGAATTCGGGAACAGGAAGTTTGGTGGCATGTGCCGGGGCTGCCGCCTTGCAGCTGGTTCTTGATAATGCTGCTCTCCGGTACGGACCAGCAGCTCTTGCTTTTTCCCGTAGCGCTGTCACTGCAACAACAACCCCTGTATGGTGGTGCAAGGACTGAGGGCAGATCTGGTCATTTAGCAGGATTTTAACGAGTTGTGCAGGCTTTTTATAGCAGGAACGAGCCATCAGGGTACGGTTCCCATAGTTCCACTCCCCCTCACCCCCTTGAAAATGTAATTGTGGGGGCTGTGGGAACACTGCACTCCGAACTGCGGAGCAGCATCTCATTGCCTTCCTGTGCCCCGAGTCTCCTGCTGCTGGGTGCCCGGTTCTGATTTTCTTGGATCGTGGATGGGTTTTGGTTACATGGCATCTAATGCCTGCGGCCCAGCCCTAACCTGGAGGCATTAATGTGATGTGACTGGTGCATTAGCACTTGGTCAAACTGGGAAGCTAAACCAGTTTGGAATGCAGATGAGGAAGGGGTTCTGCCCTGCTGTGAAACCCTTCAGGGCTGATGTGGCGAATCCAGCTTTGCACTGGAGCGGATCCAAACCCTTCTTCCTGCGGTGGCTGCAGAAGGGCTCTTAGGAGACTTCAGAGGAGAAGAAGGTGACGGTTATGGAGTGGGAACGTCCAGAACTACAGTAGCATTTGTTAAGCTACTGGCAAGAGAGTTTACTCCAGCCTTCTGGAACTTCATTTCAAATGTGGTATAATTGCCAGCAGGGTGCCCAGGTGGCCAAGAAGGCCAGTGGCAACCTGGCCTGTACCAGCACTGGTGTGGCCAGCAGGAGCAGGGCAGGGATCATCCCCCTGTACTGGGGACACTGGGGAGGCCACACCTCGACTCCTGTGTCCAGTTTTGTCCCCTCGCTCCCGGAAGGACATTGAGGGGCTGGAGCGTGTCCAGAGAAGGGCAGCGGAGCTGGGGCAGGGTTTGGAGCACAATGCGCTGAGGAGCAGCTGAGGGACCTGTGGGGGCTGATCCTGGAGCAAAGGAGGCTCCGGGGAGACCTTCTGGCTCTGACAACTCCCTGACAGGAGGCTGGAGCGAGGGGGAAGTTGGTCTCTTCTCCCATGTCACAAGTGACAGGACAAGAGGAAACAGCCTCAGGTTGCACCAGGGGAGGTTTAGGTTGGATGTCAGGAAAAATTTCTTCACTGAGAAAGTTGTAAAGCCCTGGAACAGGCTGCCCAGGGAGGTGGCATGGGGCACTGAGCGACATGGTTTAGGGACCCTGGGAGTGCAGGGTGAACAGTTGGACGTGATCTTCTTAAAGGTCTCTTCCAGCCAGGTGATGCTGTGATCAGTACTGCTTGCGCTACAGCCTGAAGCTGTTTCCTGGTTCCAGGGCAGTAATTATGCCAGAGGCACACCATTTATTCCAAGTGTATCAGCCCAGGATATGGTCATTACCACGTTAATAGGAAGTACCTTCAAACTGTTAACACTTGGCAATAATACTGGAGTAACAAACTTCTCGCCATTCAGCTTGCGAGTCTATAAGCATCTCCTGACGAGAAGAAAGAGGAAAGTACTGTTCCTCTCTTCCCCTCCATTGCTTTAAATGCAATTAATTAATATTTAAGATGGTTTTAAAAGAAGACTCAAGTTGAAGCTACTGCTGGTGGCACCAGTGTTTGCTAACAAAAGGGATCTGTGTTCACCTGGTAGTGCTGATACACGGGGGTGAGGAACGGGGAAGCTAGAAGTTGCCTTCGTGGTGCAGGAACGCCAGACCGGAGTTGGTGTCCCCGGACAGCTCACTGCCGGTCCATTGTGCAGCTCTGGGGTGGAGGGTACCACGCTGGGTGAGTAAGGCCTTTGCAGAGTGTTGGTCACTGGGAGGAAAAGCCACATCAAGTGGTGATTTAATTCTGCAGCTTGAATTGGATGTCTGGCAGTGGCTGTTGTTGGCCTCCTGGATTTCTTATTGTAGCAACGATTTGTTCTATTTTCTTGAACCGGTTTGAAGCATTATATTTACTGACTTCAGTTTCCAATGAGAAAATATGTAAATTTTAATTAATCCAAGCTGAAGTTAAGAGGAAAGCAAGGAGGGGCTGGAGGGACTGGAATCTTTGGCTCTCT
>NW_010421627.1:34769-39939 GCF_000710305.1 Buceros rhinoceros silvestris | reverse complement strand
GTAATCGTTGGCTCTCGTTCCCTCTGGGGTTCAGCTGGAGTGCTTGTTTCCCGACCTTCTGCAGTCCCTGCCTGTCCAGCTTGCTCTGTTACGGTAGGGTGGTTGGTGGTATCGAACGCCTGCTGTTTTCTGGCAGCTGTTGCTACACCAGTGAAACCCTCCTGAGTTGTTTTGTACCGAAGCACGCGGTGGTTGAGACCTCATCTGAAGATCTGCTTAACAACTTGCCTGGCGCTTCCCTCACCGCTGCGCGTGGTCTGCGCGGAGAGCTGCACGCGCCGTCGTGCCGTCAGGGAAGGCTCGGAAAGGCTGTATGAGACCGCATGGCCCAGCTTACTGGGGAAGTGCTCCAGCGTGCTGGGCTGCCTTGGACCTCAGGCGGGAGGGGGAATTGCTGTTACTTGTGTTGACTTTCAGTAAGAGGAACAATAACTTCAGCCTCGGCGCACGCTATTCCTTCCCCCGTAACCTGGAACCGGCAGGCGGCTTTGACAGGGCGTCACGCGTCCTGGCTGTCGCAGGAGAACCAACTGCTGGATAAACATTTCCAGTAGGATTGAGAGTTTCCTGAACACCCTCTGTTCCCTCTGGATTACTGCTGGTGCGAGAAGGATTCCTGGAGATGGCTGTGCTGGTGCCAAGCATGTTTTGTGCCATGTGAGCCAGCTCCTTACCTAGGAAGCAGACATGGGCACTGCGCTCTCCTGGCTCCACGTGCTCGTGGGGTTGGATCCCAAAAGCATCTTCGACCTAAATCCTGGCAGGGAGCTCTTCCATTCCCTCACTGTTGTGGACCCTGAATGCTGTGTGGGAGCGCAGGGGTTCATCAGGTTTGTATCCCTCACAGCAATTAACTCTCTACAGCTCCCATTGGATTGGGCCGATGGAGCCTGGGGGTGGGGGTAGCGTGGCTACATGCTCGATGTTGTATTTATCTCTCTTCAGCTTCCTCCATCTACTTCAAAGTCTGCATCCACTGCAGGGGTGATGCTTTCTTGTCTTCAGCGGCTGCAGCTGTTAGCTGCAGGAAGAGAACAGCAGCGCTTCATGGAGGGAAGGCTGGCTCGCCCCTAAATGCGTGTTTCAGTGTAAGATGGGCAGGACTGGAGCTGACTGGCAGCATTTGATTTACATCTCTCTGCTTATTCCAGCATCGGTCACAGCTTCCCACTGCTTTGAATCCTGTTTTGCTCTGGTCAGCTTCCTGCCTTGCCGCACAACTTCAGCGCTTCCATATAGATCTGTCTAGTGTTTGCGACTGTTCAAGCAAATCAGTATTTCTCTGTGCTTGCTCCTACGCTGGTGTTTCAAACAGGATTAGCTCCTCGTTGGTTGCTCCAGCAAGAGGTGTACGTTTGGGGGGGCTGGAATACTTGTTCGAAGGCGAAGGGCTGCTGTTGGCTGCGGTTTGCTGTCACGATAATCTTCGGTGGGACCGTCTCAGGGGCAGGCTGTTCACCTTTGTTCTGCTCCTTGCTGGGGGAAAAGCCTTGCCATGCGAGTGTCCTAGTCTGGCTGTCGGGAAGAATGCTGGAGAGGATGTGTTTAAAATTATCCTGGCCTGGAACTGGCAGTGGCCCAGGCTCTTCTTCAGAAGAGCAGCGCCAGGAAGGAAGAGATTTCCAAGGGCTGACGGGGGCTCTTTGGCCAGGCTGTTGCGCCAGTTCTGTTCTCATGATTGCATGAGGGAGGAGAGAAAAAATAGCTTTTGCCTTTTTTGGGGTGTGTGAAAGGTTTTCGAACCAGCTTTGGTGTTTTGGGGTTTCTTTTTCCCCCTTCTTTCCTCCCCTCTTCCAGGCAGGTGAGGGGTGCTGTGAATTGGTGTCTGGTCACTGGCACCCGTTCCCCTGGCAGCTGCTTTGCTCGCAGCCTTTCTCGGGTCAGCACCGCCATGTGCTCTGGGCCTGCATGGTTTCAGGCTGATGAACGTAGGTGTCAACTCTAAAGGTGTTTCTCTTGGTTTTGTGTGGGGAGGAGCCTGTGAAAATAAGCTGTAAAATTTCAAACCATGTTCGACGTGACAGCAGTGGTCCCCTCGAGGGAGGAGGGAGAGGCTGCTGCGAACCTGACAAACCCAAGCTTTTTTTGAGCTGGAAGAGGGGTGTAGCACAATAACTTGCCTAGCACGTGCTGGATGTTCTGGTGCATTTGTTGACTTTGGGTAAAAAAAAAAAAAAAAAGGAAACTTTCACAGGACCATTGCGTGGCCCTTCTTTGCCATTCTCACCGACTCGGTTGTACCAGCTCTGCTCACCTGACAGCTGGTAATGTGGTTCGGTTCACTGAGCCGCGAGCAAACAATGTTTATCTTCTGTCTGGATTTTTACCAGTTTTTGGGGCTCAACTGGCATCCTGAAGAAGCACATTCCTGAAGAAGCTCTCCAGAGCTGGGGAGCAGCAAGGCTTGAGGCTGGAGAAGGGTAGGGTGCATCCAGCAGTGGTGAGGCTGGATCAACTCACCATCTCTTGAACTCTCCCCCCTCAAAAGGGCACATGAGTGCCAGACCAGTGCTAGGTTTTGTTTCCACATTTTTAGCTAGCTTCAGAACCTGGGACAAACCGCTTCCCGTGTGGTTTTGGTGGTACTTTCTGATAAGCATTTTGATTCCCCCCCCCCCGCCCCGTGCATAGTACTTAAAATACCACTTAGTGTCTGTCTACTGCAGTTAAGTCTGTCTACTGGTGTTAAGTCCCTTCTGGTCCTGGGCGGAAGCAGGAGGTGGCTAATGCAAGAAACAAAATACACGAAATAATAAACTTTTAAGGTATTTTTGTCGGTTGAAGGAAAGATTTAATGACTTCCACTTATTGTTGCTTTATCTTTCTGCAGGGATGTGAAAGCAGGAAATATTCTTCTTGGAGAAGATGGCTCAGTGCAAATTGCAGGTAACTTTCCTGATAGCTTTGAATAAACTTCAGGCATATCTGTATCCAAAGAGATGGTGTAATGATCGAGAAACCCACATGAAAATCTCTGCTTCAAGAAACCTCACCATTCTTAAAGAAATAAAACCAAACCCACAACACCAAAAACCCCACCAGTAAACAAACACAAACCAAACAAAATAAACCCATCTCAGAGTTCATAACATCTTGTTATCTTACAGTACCGTTCTCTGGAGCAGTGACAATCAGCATGAAAAAACCCTGTGACTGTGAAGTCCTTAGAATCAATAGGTGGGATAAAATTCTTGGCATAAGCCAGTCAGATGCTTAAACCAGCAGTTTCATAGGCTTGGGAGTGCCCAGACCTCAC
Source organism: Buceros rhinoceros silvestris (assembly GCF_000710305.1). Lineage (NCBI taxonomy): Eukaryota > Metazoa > Chordata > Aves > Bucerotiformes > Bucerotidae > Buceros > Buceros rhinoceros. The sequence goes on along the minus strand of NW_010421627.1, from coordinate 36,683 downwards.
TGATTTCTCCTCGATGCGTAAGGTGGTTTTCTGAAGGACTGTGTGAACAGGGGGCCAACGCAGCAGAGGGGAATTGGTGTGTCTGATGGTCAAAGCCACTTGCAACTTTGCCGTAACCAAAGATCTGCTGGTCAGACGGCTCGTGGGGACGCTCCCTAGTCTGCGCCAGTGGAACCAGGTGGCAGAGTGCACGGGTAAGCGACTGCCCTGACCCAGCCCGAACTGGGTGGACTGCGCGTCCTGGAAGCCGTTGTGCAAGCTGCGGGGCAGGGTAGGGAAGACTGCGAGGACAGTTGCTTTAGCCAATCAGATGTGCCTGGAGGAGGTGGTATCTGTTGTAGTCGCTGCCATCATGAGCTGCGTCAACACAGGTATGCCTTGGTGTGGGTGGGTCATACCTCTGTGAAAGAGGGTGTTGTGTGGTGTGAGTGCCCCTCCCCCATGCTACTCTTCTGGTCTTCTATTTCATCCATGTTCCTACAACCTCACTCTTCTTTCCTAAAATCCAGAATTATTATTATTGTGATTGTAGACTATTTAAGTACGACGATATTTCTGGAGAGTTTGTTAGAACCTGTGAGACATGTTTTCCCTCCTCTTTCCAGTGTGCTGTTTTCCTCTCCTGAGTACATTTCCCCTGCACTGCCCTTTTCTGCGGGACTGTGCTCTCCCGTGAACCTTGTGGTGCCTTTCCCGTCCTTGTACCAACCTCTGGCTGGAGAGCAGAGCTTGTGTCTGCTCCTGCCACCTTAGCAAACGTCCTCGGACGTGCACAACCTTTAATTTAATTGGAGAGCGCCGTATCTGTTGGTGACCAGGTCTCATTTCAGTGCCCTGCCCTGGGGGTGAGGCACAGCAGTGACTCCGGCCGGCGTGCCGGGCGTTACAGGACAGGGCTTTGCAGCTCTGTGGCATGACTGTCAGGCCGTGGTGCGTGTCGCGTGGCGCACTGCTGCAGTACCGACTCCTTTGGTCTGTCTGTGCCTGGGTTCGTGTCTCGGAAGGGAGGGCGTAGGTGTAGGCAGAACACGATGCAGTGCCCGGGTTTCCGCAGGTAGCGCTTCTCTTTCTGCAGAAGACAATAAGCCCTTTACAACAGGTAATGCCTAAAATATGGGACTTCTCCTCAAAACCTGAAGGTGCTTTGTTTCTCTTTTAAGTCTCCCAGTGCTCTTAATGCCTGCTGTTATATTTCTGATGGGGTGTGAATAATTTGTCCCATGTGGCAGCTGATGGAGGTGGGGAGTGGCTTCTAAAATGCTCAAAGGAGCACCTTTTGTACCATGAAATCCTGCAGCCTTTTCTCTCGTGGGGCCAAGACAGGGCACCTTTGGGTTTCTGGCAGAGGCTGCAGGTAGCTGTGGCAGTAGAGCAATGCACGGTTATTCCACGTGTTTCTGCCAGCCTTGCAGAAGCTGCTTGTGTTCCTCCTCCACAGGAGTGCCAGGGCTTGGCTTTATTTTTTTAGTTAAGGCTCACTGGTAATAGGTACCTGCTAATGCATTTTTTTCTGCCGAATATTTCCAGTTGATAAGTTGCTTTAAGGTTGACCGGCGTTACTTGTACAAATTTGTCTGTGGTTTGTACCTGCGCCCTCCTGAACCACCCACTCGTGGTTTATACGTGCGACATTAACCGATGGAACCCGGCTCTCCGCGTATCCCATGGGAGCAGCAGTGCGAGATATGCCAAGTTCCCTCCTCCCAAAGGCTTTGAACGTGCAGGAGGATGAACGCTGTGACCTTGTGTGAGGTGCAGCAGAGGAACTGACCTCGGCCAAGGTCGGCCAGTTCACCGCAGTGGCACGAGGCACTCTCGTTTCTGCGAAGGCAGCTGATGGCTTGAGAGAAACAGCGATCAATGAATGCCTGAACGCTGGGGAGGGGCCTGACCTGGACATGACAAGAGATTTTG
>NW_010421627.1:21884-34637 GCF_000710305.1 Buceros rhinoceros silvestris | reverse complement strand
GCTGACCCAGGATCAAATAGCGACGCTTCTTGTGAATTTCTCGAGGAGGAACAGATGGTGGAAACAAAGCAATCCCAATAAAGAGAGATTTGGTTTGGTGAGATCAAACCACTTGCCTTTGAAGATAATATTATTGTATATTATGAATAATTCTGATAATTGTCGAGTGCTTCAGTTAGGAGCTGGATGATATCACTGCATTCCCATGAAACAAACATGTTTAAGTTTCGCTGGAAAGTTACACCACAAGGAAAAAAAAAAGATTGATCAGCTGTGGAATGAAGCCTGAGGGTTAGAGAGAAGGGGCACCTCCCTTGAAGGAGCTGGTTTGGTGCACGTAAAAAAGGCAAGTAATGCCAGGGGAGAGAATGCCTGCAGTGCTTCTGGAGTGATTCCTGCCCCTTTTGCCATCCCTCTGCCAGACTGCCTCTGAACAGTTTTTCAGAGGGTCTTGTTCAACGCTTGGCCTTTGCAGCTTTGTGTTCCTGGGTGTTTCCTGCCGCTCGACACAGTTCCTGTTTCTTGCCGCAGAAGAAACATAAATCTGAAATGGAAATGTAAGGAATGGAAATCTCAAACCAGAAGTTCTATGAGGAAAAATCCAAAGCTGCCTTCAGGGTTCAGAAGATGATGCCTGACCCTGTGGTGGAGGAAGCCCCACTGCTGGGCTGTACCTCCACAGCCCATCAGAGAGTTTAACTTGGGAAACTTCCCGTGTACGGAATTTGTGGTGGAGGTTCCGCTGCAGGATTGCCTAGTTCTAACCAGGGGAAAGTAAAGCCTCTCTTGGTCATTCAGGCTGTGAATTCTGTAAGGCTGGAGAGCAAAAGCAGCTTGATGAAGGTGTGTCCGACACTTCTCAGGTTCTCTTGGTAACTCCGTGTTGTCAGGGACAGCGGAGGGCCCGCAGGTACAGGGTGAAGGGGTGGAGGAGAACTCTGCGAGGTGGGGGGGAGGGAGGGGTGCATTCGCTGGAAGCAGGAATTCTAAAAATTCCGCTAATGACCTGCACACAGCCCAGCTCCAGATTCCTCCCCAAGTCCCAGGGCTTGCTATTTTTACTCAGGCTTGGTCTGTCTTTAACTGTGCAGCTCCCTTTGCTTTCACCATGTGCATCCGCTGAACCAAGGCGTAAAGCTGCCTCTAACGCCGACCAGCCAGACTGAACCGAGGCTGCCAGCTCCATTGTCACATCTCACGCCTTCCTCCCCCCAGTCCCCCCACCCAAGGGCACTGGCTTGGGCTTGTGGATTGGCACCACAGTTTTGGAGCCTGTTACCGTTCAGAGTATCACTTTCCCAGGCCGCAGTGTTTTCCTGCACGGGGAATTAATCTGTCCTCTGGAGAGTGCGGGGCTCTCCCCCAGATACCATTGTTCTGGGCCCCGCTGACGGTGGCAATGTAAATTGAGATAGCCACGGTCTTTTGTGTTCCAGCCTTTCCATGGTAATTATTGTATTTATTTTCTTTTAATCAGAGCATAAAACCTCTTTGCCCTGGCATTTATTGGCTCCCTGGAGTCTAAAAGCTGCATGGGGAAAATCACTCTTTATCAACACAAACTCTGTCAGCACCAGTATTGCTGCATAAACCAGGAGGTTTCCCAGTAAGGCTTAATATTCTTCAGTCCGTTTAACTGTGCAGGCTTAAAAATTATTGTGAAACGAAGTGAGAGTCTTGCTAACTCTGGGAAAGGGTGGGACAGGTTGAGAGAAACTCTCCCGGGGTGCAGGAGATGTGCTTGGTCAAACCCTGCTCCAACCATGGCATGTGGGAGCAGGCTGAATTTTTCTCTTTTCCCCTGATTTTTATCGCTCCGCCTGTAAGAATTTTCAGTTTTTCAGGGACAACACCACGGTACCTCCAGGCTGAAGATGATCCCAGTCGGGATCGTTCATGGCACTCGGCTTGCCGGCTGTGTCCCGGGCAGGCCGCGCTGCCGGGCAGTTCAAGTAGATGGAGATTTTGTGAAGTTGCTCGGGACTTGCTAATTGATCCTGGGCAGATTGCCTGACCCCTCTCGCTTTATCTATTTATAAAACGGGGATAGCTAAGGCCAGGCGAAACTTGTGTAACTCATTTTGTGTAACTTTCCACAAATCCATGCCAGCTTGTCACCAGTTCGCTGTGTTCCTGACTGCTCTTAATTCATTGTACTAAAATAGCGCTCGACGTAAACATCGAGCAGTGGTGCAGGCAGCAGTATCCCCGTGCTTTCCCTTCAGAAACTCTAACTTTGGGAGCTTGAATTGCTGTGGCGAGGGCGGAGGCACCACGGGGAGGGGCTGGCCGCTTGGAGGGCTGGCTCACTGTACAGCTGGTGCTGTACCACAGACACCTCCGAGCCCGTCCTCCCCGACCAAAAAGGGGCCAAAGTATTTTTCCCTGTGGTTGGTGGAGAATTTTGGTGCCTCCCCTGGAGCAGCGTGATGTGAAGTAACATTTTCTTTGTGTCACTTGTAATATCTGTGGTTCCTGAAGAGTTGTTGTGCTGTTTGGTTGTTGAAATGACCTGTGAACTTCTCCAAGGGCGGTGGCTATACCCAGCCTGGCTTTGTCACTCCGAAGTTACTTTGTGCAGTACTAGTGTGTCTCTATTCACATGCTGTCGGGGCTCAGATGTGATTTTTACGTTCCTGCAGCAGAAGGATTTTGTACATCTTCTACATGCCTTGATATTACTGCAGAAAGGCTGTAGGTACGACGCAGTAACGCTGCCATCTGCCCGGGAGCTAATGAGGAATACAGGTACTGCAGAGATCTGCCTTTCCAAAGGAGAGCCTGGGAGAACCAGTGTGTGCGGAGAGCCAAAACCCTGTGTAACCGTCGACTCTTTACGAGGAAAGACATTCCTGGTTCTCTGTTTTCAGTTGTCTTCTTTCTCTCTGGCTTCTTACCACCCTGCTGCGTTATCAGCACAGAAGTGCCGTTCACCACAGCCTTCTCCTCTGTCTGCCAGGCTTTACTCATCTTCAGTGCTCAAAAAGCTGCGAGGTTTGCAGGAGAGCACAGAGTACCACTGCAGGTATTTTCTGATGGTGAACAGCTGAACAAGGAGGAAGGTGACCAGTGAAAACACCGCTGAGTCCTGTCTGTTGGAACACTTCTGGTTTTGGCCTGAGGAGAGAGAATATCTCAGCTGCCCGAGTTTAAAAGCAACTCCAGTCTTGACTTCAAATCACTTGGTTCATTCTGTTGTTCGGTCCGTGCTGAAGTTGGAAACTGCTTTAGGGTCTGACCCAAACCCACCAGACTCCGTAGGAGTCTCTCTGACTTTGGTAGGCTTTGGTCCTGGCTCCTAGTCAGTGTGCAGTCGCCTTTCCCTTGTAGGTAGCTACCTCCAGTAGCCGGTACTTGGGCTCCTCAGGGTTAAGGTAACGTTATGATGTGAGATGGCCAAGAAAAGGTGGTTTTTGATGGCTGACTTCTTGATTTGCATAAACCACTCTAACTTACGATACTGTGAAATGTGTCTTCTGAGGCGCACAGCAGTCAGTGATGGTGCCTGTCGTGACGTGGTCCTGCTGCAGCCTCATTCTGTTGGTGAGTTGTTTAGACTGGATCTGTGTTTCCGCAGCGCAGTGGTAAGAGGAGATTTTCCTTTCAGCTTTTGCATTTCCCAAGTGGGCAGAATAGTTTTCAAGTTGACAACTTGGATACCTTTATAGCAGGAATCCTTACTTACTCCAGGCTTTTGCCAGCCTCCTGGCCACTCTGGAGTGTTGGTAGGGTATGTGGTTTGCCACACGTGATGTTTCTCCTGAAAAAGACAAAATGGGCCGTATTTTCTGCAGAGACACTGCATCAGCAGCATTGTCATTTCCAGTCTGGGTTGGAATGCTGGGATTGGAGAGTCTGGAGAGATTTGGGTTTTTTTTCACGGAGTCTTTGGCTTATATCTCTGAAGTGGGTCCAGCAGATGAATCTTTTCTGCATTGCATCAGAAAAATGATAAAACAATGAGCTTTGCATCCAGACATCCTGGAGACTTACTACTTGTTACCAGACTGCTGCGAGTCTGCAGTTTTTTGGACTCCTTGAGACTATCTGGCAGCCGTTGGCTTCCCAGCAGTGGTGGTTACTGGTATTGCAAGCCAGGTCCAGGCAGTTCCAATTCCTCCCTGTTTCTGGTGATAATGGTCGTTTCCAGTGACCACCGTGGTGAGCCCATGCAAAGTACAGGCTGCCAAAGAGCAGCACGAACGTAAACCCTTCTGAGCTATCTCACCTCGTATTGCTTCCCGGCTTCCCTGTTTTCTAGAGCTCCCTTCATCAGCCATACCCACGTTCTGTTTCAGCCTGTCTGGGGTGGTGAACAGCGGCAGAGAGAACGAGGTGCAGGTCGTACCAGCTGAGCTGGACCCCAACTTGTGATTAGGGTTTGGTTTTACTGCTTTACACTTCTGAGACCAGTAGATTCTTATCTTAATAACTGGGACTTGGGTAAAGTTAGAAAGATGACATTTGAGAAGATGGTTTTAGTCATTCCTCGCGGCAGAGTAGCACGGGCAGGTTGTGCCTCTTTTAGCCCACAGAAATGGGCAGAATTGGTTGGAAAGGCACTGAATAAATCACCCGTATAACGGCAAACGATTCACCTCCCTTTAAGCTTTCTGCTGACTTCAGATGGCAGATGTAGGGGCACAGTTTCCATCTGGAACTGATAAAGCCGTGTTTGATGTGAAATGTGAGTGCGGTGTGTGCTATGTGAAGGACGCGTGTTTTTACTGCCGGCGTGCTTTTGCTTCGAATGGCATTTCCTTTTCGCTCAACATGACTGCATGGAAACTTGGGGTAAGATAATACACACGAGTTCAAATACAGCACATCACAATAATATGCTGATGGCACTTGGACACCTTTCTAATAGTATTATCTTATTTAAAAGAAATTTTGATGGCTTTTGTATTTAGAACAATAGATATTGCAAGGGATCCCATAGTGAGTGGTAAGGCGCAAGTAACTTTACTCTGAAGTCTTTAGGAAGCTTGTTCAGTTTCCTGAGAAAAGCAAGGATGGAGCATACACACCTGGAAGATTTCAAAGAGAAATCACCTTTGTGAAACAGTAGGTTTCCAGAATAATGCAGGTTGCAGTGCTGACAGGGAGAGTGAGCCATCTAGATGTGCTAAAGCTTCGAGGTTAGCCCGCTTAGACGGAGGGGAGAACAGGATGGCGCGTCTGGAAGAAGCTGAACCCGAATTTGCTAGTGCTGGCTTTAGCCCTGTGATTTCTACCCAACTTTCTTTAATGTCAGCTCTCAGCTGTCCTTGTCTGGTGGTTTAGTGAACACAAAGTTCCTCTCCTCTAACCTAAGTTCTTCCAAGGGAGAATTTCCGTGATGTTTCTCAGATACTGAAAAACTGGTGTGAAGGGGCTCATTGCACTGCTGGCGTGATGCAGGAGGAAGCTTGGGACTGTCCTCACGTGGATGCTGTTGCTTGCTCATTATAAAGAGGGACCCTTGTTGCAGCCGATTCCTCAGGTTAACATCCTTAAGCCATGGTGTAACTCTGTGGCTCCTCTGAGTAAGACGTTTGCACTTACAGTTAACCAAGACAGCTGAGTTTCAAGAATTTTCAATCCGGTTGTAGTCAATAGTATTCTGGTCTTATGTGAAACAGCCCTTGGATTTCAGAGACTTGTTCTCCAAGCCCATGCTCCATCTCAAAAATGGCATTCAAGATGTTGATCGCTTGTACCGTGTTTCAGAAGGGGTGTGCGTGTGGGTCAGACTGAGCTGGGAGAAGGACCCGCTGCAGGTCTGTAATTTGGCAACACAAAAGCAATGTAGTCTGGAACAGATCGGGAAGAAAAACAGATTTGTTTTTGCAGTTTCCCTGTCACCTGATTAATTTTACTTGGTTTTTTTCTCCAAGGAAAGTCTGCCATCCCTCCTTGGACAACTTGGTTGCAAATCTTTTGCATTGCCCTTCTCTGAACAAGTAGCCTGTTTCCTGCTGCTGTTCAGAGCCTGCTTTCAATGTCATCCTCATTGCCTAAAACACCAGTGTGAGCTTTGAGCACAGCTCTCCTGTAAAAGAGTGATCCACTTGAAGTAACACAATTACCAGGGAGTGCACCGGGGCATCCTTGAGCACTCTTCGGCTTGTGAAAGATGTTTCAGGTCGGGGTGATGCCGTGCCGGCTGTGAATACCTGTCTGCAGGGCTTCCCCTGGGCTGGTGGGTGGTGTGTGCTGCTGGGCCATCGGGAGCCAGGCCAAGTTCCCGGGAGAGCACCTCAGCCAGGGAAGATTAGCAAGCAGAGCATACGCTAGTGCTAAACCATCCCGGACGAGGAGGCGATAACTCCAGTCTGGAGGCTGCTGTGAGGACAGCTGAGGGCTGTAACGCCTAGTCACTTCCTCGCTAGGTTTTATCCGCCTCCACTGCTGCAGCCACGCAGAGGGTGCTGACTGAGGCGCAGTTATCGCGTGTTGTGTGCATACGCGAACATCCGTGAAGCCCTGGCTGGCAGAGCAGGTCTGGACAGTAGCAGGTCTGCTGGGGGGCACAGGCATGCTCTGATGGGACCAGTGGGCTGTAATGGAAAGTGGAATTTTCCTCTCTGCCAGCCAGCGGTGAAAGCGCTGCTGTCCCCAGTAATTGAGTGGTGGACCACAGAGCGTTCATGTACCAGCGCTCTTCGCTAACTGTTGATCGTTCTTTGTTCATTAGGAAACTCCTCATGCGTAACCGCGAGGCCGAGTGCTGAATAGATGGCGGGGAACATGAGGGGAGAGAGGGGGCAGCCCTTCAGCTTGCTCAGGACGTGCTCCTCATAAAATCTGGCTTTGTTTTCTTTTCAGACTTCGGTGTCAGCGCGTTTCTGGCCACCGGTGGTGACATTACCAGGAATAAAGTCAGGAAAACCTTTGTGGGCACACCTTGCTGGATGGCGCCGGAAGTTATGGAGCAGGTGAATCGTTTTTCCTCGTGTCCTCTTAGCTGATCTGCACCGGGAATTCCCTGCTGTCAGCGGTGGCTCTATTCACCTCAACCTGAGACATGGTTTGGCATCCCGTGAGGCTTTCTGAAACCCACCCCATTCTCTTGTGGTCTGCCTGTTGCAGCCAGGCTTGTACTGGGGAATGTTAAGGGTTCCGTAGATTGATTTTTCTTCGCCCCCCCGCCCCACTCCTGTTGCTTCTCTTCAGGCTCCTACCTGAGGTGAGGGTGAGACAGCTCAGCTCTTGCATAAAGAAGATTAACCTGCCCCTCCCTCTTGCATAACTGTGAGGTAGCACATAGAGTTTCACACGTGGTAAACATGCACACACAGAGCTTGGTAACGAGCTCCTCTGCATTGCAAACATGAGAACTTGGGGTAGCTCATTGCAGCAGGTCAGAGTGGGGAGTTCCTGCAGGAAAACAACACGTAGCTGACTTAATTCGGGGGTTTAGTGGCTTGTGGGTATCCAGACTAAAGGCTGAGGAATTGAGGTAGTTTTGGAGCAGCATAAATATACTGTTGATGAAAAGCTTTTTCAGTGTTTGGCCTTTTTGTGGCTGCCCGTGGTGGCGCTGAGGGGCTGGTGTGTTACAGCGCTCCTGAAACCTCCTGAATTCAAGTCTAATGTGGTAAAGTACAGGACACGTTCCTCAGATCAGGTGTAGTTGTGACTTGCTCCTGGGCTGCTTCACCATCAAATACTCCTGGGTTTTTTTGTTATGGTGATTTAAAAAGAAAGAAACCCAGAGTACTTGGTGTTTCTAAAACCAGAGCAGTTGTCCCTTGCTTTTTTGTCCTTTGTGTCCTGTCCTGGTACACAGGGCACAGCAGGCTGGCCAGCACCTAGTGGTGCTGCTGCAGGCTCATTGCAGTTAGGTGGCTGCAATCTGCAGGACAGCAGGATGAAAAAGATCTTAAGGGTGTTAAAAAGGGGACATGAAGGTTTTAGTGACAAAGTGGGGGCTCTAGATGCAACAGATGTGGTTCTGAAGGAAGCAGATGTTCTTGGGAGTCCAGCACTTCCATGAGGGCTATGCACAGCTCCTTGTTGTGGATGTTGGATGGTAGGTTGGTGTTTTGGATGCTGGTGTGAACTCCTCCCCTGTCCATCTCCACCCTCTTGCTGTCTTCCAGCAGGTGTCTCTCTGAGCCACTCTATCCAAGCTGGCAGAAAGGCCGCAGGGGTTGCTCTGGGATCTGTAGATACTCCTGACCCAGTTCCAGCAGGTTCACTTCAGCGTGGTTGGGTCCCTGTAGCCTGTTATCCATGACAGCCTGGCACTGTCTTTTAATGTGTGTTTGCTTGACAGATTTGTGGCAAAACCCAAAAGTCGATGAGAAAAATAAAAGTTGTTGATGTAAACTAACTGCAGGGTGGTGACTAACAGGTGTTGGAGAGATGTCAAGGTGAGCTGCTGTAGGCAGTCTGGCAAGAATTATGTGCTATAACTGAAAAATCCCAGTAAACAAGTGAAATCCCAGTGGGAAGTGGGGAGTTGTACAGTGTACTGATGTGCTACAGGACTAACTGAAAGGTGAAGCTAAGAAATGCCCCAAAGTTATTCTCAAAACCTAAAATCAGTGTGAGGAAAACCCCCACGCTCACAGCATATTTCCTCCTGCATTACGTTCTTTTCGGTTACACGGGGTAAGTGTGCTGATTCAGTGAGATGACGTGATCTGCTCATAATCACGGTACCCTGAGCTGAGGCACTTCGAGAAACCTGCCAGCCCTTTAAGGCTCATGAAAACAGTGCCGACAGTTGAAGAAATTAGTGCCCAGCATAACCTCCTGTTGTCGTAATAAATTTGAGTCCAGCTGTGGTATTATATGAAAAACAGTGCAAGAGGGTTTTCTATTTGCCTGCCAGAATTTGAGATCATCGTAAAGGCAGTTTGGGGAACGGTTTTGGCTTGCTTTCCATGAGAGTCTGTCTAAAGCTGGTAAGGTTAGCTGCACGCGGTGCCCCCATCAGCTTTGCTCCGTTTCAGCGTTCCTTTTTCCATAGCCTAGTGAGAAGAAATACAAACCATTCTAAGCAGCCAAACCACTTTGATTTCTGTAGCTGCTCTGGTAGTTAGTACATACTGTCTGTCCCCTGCAGCGGAGAAAGTAAGTGCCAAAATATTACCTAATAATAACGAGGAAGTAACCGCTTTGGCGTATGAAATATTTTTTCCTGTGCATGGGGGGAAGTAAATGCTCTAAATTTTCCTGAACAAGGCAGTGTTTAATGTCAAGTGCAGAAGCTACTACGAATTAGTGGAGGGAAATATTAGTCTGCAGGCAGGAATAAGGGGCTTTTCACTGAGCTGTGTGTAGTGGAGTTTCCGGATTGAGCATGTTTGCAGTCAGACTGATGAAGCGGCTGACTAAAAGTGTAGTGAGGCAGATGTCCCGAGGGGGTAACACTCCGTCTATTAACTGTGAGAGTTTCGTTATACTGTTTAATGACTCTCTGTGTCTTTGTGCAGAAGTTGGGGCCTGGGTTAACCCAGGGCCCCATTACGTTCTACACCAGAGAGGTTTATGGCAGAGCAGTCCTACCTGCACAATCCACAACCGCGTAATTTTCATCAGACTGTGGCTTCACAAACACCTCCCACCAGCTCCTTACACCTCTGAGGAGAGGAGGCAGGAAGTGTTCTCTCCGTCTCTTCAAGGCTATAGTGCTGGTCTTTCCAAATTCGAGGGGAAAGGAAGGAAAGGACAAAATGATATGTGATGAGCTAAAGGGGATGTGGTGTAGGTTAGCAGGAGGCACATTCTAACACCCTCTAATGTTTTTCAGGTCAGAGGATATGATTTCAAGGCTGACATCTGGAGCTTTGGGATCACTGCTATCGAACTGGCTACAGGGGCAGCTCCTTACCATAAATACCCACCAATGAAGGTGAGCAGCTCTCCAGATACTTGTGCAAGGTAACGGGTCAGTGTTCGGTGGGAGTTCCCCAGAATTTGGCCAGCATGCTTTGTTAAAGAGTTTGTCCTCTCAACTTGCACTCGTGGATCGCGATGTTCTTGGATTTATCTGAAGTCACCTTTTAAAAATACGTCACTTAATCGACATTGTCTGAAACTGCGGGGTTCCTACTCTAGATCCTGACTCTTGCCGGTGTCACCATTCCTGAGGAGAGTGCTCTGTGTTTTAATCCTGCAGCCTCTAATTAAGGCTATAGGTAACGATTCAGAACATGTTCTCTGCCACTGCTGACATTGGGAAGGCGAGCCATTCCTTCTGCACTGATGATCCTTCTCAGTACCCCTCAGAAATCCCGTTACTGGTTATCCAACAGAATGTCTTGTTTAATGCCAACACAGTCCTGTCACCGAACCAGGTCAAAGTGCCACACCAGTATGAAACGGTGTGCTATTGGCAACGTTAATACTTTATTGCAGTTGAGGAAGAGGAAATGCTCTTGTTTAAACACTGACACTTCAAAAATGATTAAAAAATATCTTTAACTTCAGATTGCCTTAGTTTGTCTAACTTGCCCTCTTTCCTGACTCTTGAACCAGGAGCTACTTGCACCACGTGCTGCTCTTTCAGGGAGTCTGCATCTTAAAGTTAACAGAGCTGGCCCATCAGTTGAGGTCCAAAGCATCCTTCCTTCTGCTGAGCTTGGAGATCTTCCTTAGCCCCATTGGGAGATCTGTGGGGCCCTGTCTCAGTCACGAAACTTTGAGCACCGTTGGTCCACCCCCTTGAAGGCCACTTTGCTTCTGCTCCTGGGATAGATGATCCCTCGGATCACCCCTCGGAGCAGTGGAGAGTCCTTTTTCACTAATCCCATAGCTTATGCTTAGACTAGTTACCTGGGATGGGAGGCCCATGGGTGCCAAGTCCCTCAATTTTAGCCATACCACGGGACACACTTTGCCAGGACTTTGTACCGGTTTAACTCTTGTAGAACAGAATTAAATTTAAGATTTGCATCATCTCTGTGCAGGGACTGGGTAGCTGAGTGACTTAGAAATCCTGTTAGAGTTCGTGCCATCTTGGTGACAGTGGCAGAGCAGCGCAGGGAAGTGTGCTGCTGATTTAGGTGTTGCTGTTTTCATTGATATTTCCTTCTGTGCTCTGATTATTGGTAACATTTTGCAATAGCTCCTGCCAGCTGTACCTCTGTTGGTTGTGCTTTGAATCATGGGTTGTAGCTGTGAATATGAAGATCAGTGATTCACTCTTGTGTGCTGTCATACGGTGGACGGAATTCTGAGCCTCCATTAGCACTGGGTTCCAGACATGGAGCCTGCAAAAGGACCTCTGTGCTTTATTTATGGAATGGAATTCGGATTTATTGAATGTGACTACAGATTCATTTTGTTAGGCAGCAAAATGGCCCATGCGTGAAGTGACCCTCCGAGGAGAGGGGAGAAAGCAGGGCACTCTGTCACGGACTGTGCAATTTCAGCAAGATTGATGGGCTCTGGCTGCCCTGAGCAATATAGCTGTTGAAAGCTGTTTAAATACGCTGTGCACTGCTTCCTTCTCTAAAAATAGATATTCGTGTGTACATAGGTGACAAGTGAAAATGGAAATGAGCGATTTTCTTCCTTTCCTTCAGAATAGCTGAGTGATGTGAAGGAAATTACGAGCTTGGCTTGACGGGTGCTTGTGTGAGGGATGTCTTCACCTGCTGTCGCGTTGGTCCACAGGAGTGAACCCTCGTGTGTTTTTTGTTTTGTGGGTTTTTTTTACGTTGCCCTTCTGCTTTTACATTAATTTGATTTCTAGCTGAGAAATACCCGCAGGGAGATCTGAACAGAGCCTTTGAATTCAAGCCTTGCACAGCTGCTCCTCTCAAACGAGGAAGGCTGGTCAATGTTCCGCACCTTTAATCACACCAAGCAGGCCTGGAAGCACATCCCTGCCTTGCGTTTGGCCCATGGATTGCACCGTGGGCCAGGAGGTGTGGTGGGAAACAGCAGCAGAGATTGTTGGGTACAAATCAGCTTGGATTCCCAAGGAAAGGAGCTGGAGGTAACTCTAGATCCTCTTGTACGAGTCTTGAACCTCTCAGCCAACGGTGAGGATTTGCAGAGGAGCTAATGGTTTTGGAAATAAATGTTTCTACAAAGTCAGCAGATGCGGGAAGCAGAGGGAAGAGGAGGGACCCTGTAACTGCCTTGAGGAAAAGGTTAGGTGAGCTTTTGCTGCCTGGCGAGTGCGAGGAGACGGTCCAAATTGTAAGAAACTTCCCCCTGAGCTCTGGGCACCCTCAGGGAGCTGTTTTAATGAAACAGTCCTCGTTAACTCAGACGCTTGATGAAAGAGCTTGTCTAAAACACAGGGTTTCCAAGATCTGTCCCTAACAAAGGCCAAGAAAAATCTCATTGCCAATAGACGTGATTCTTTCAGGTTTTAATGCTGACGCTACAGAATGATCCTCCATCTTTGGAAACGGGTGTGCAAGATAAGGAGATGCTGAAGAAGTATGGGAAATCATTTAGGAAGATGATTTCATCGTGCTTACAAAAAGACCCCGAAAAAAGGTAAGAAATAAATAAAATTTTTAAAACCCCCTAAAACACCACCACAAAACTCACTGTATTCCGTAGGTTTTAAAGCCTCTCTGGCCCTCCAGCCTTTCAGTCACAGTGAACACAACAATCTCGCTGTGCAGCAGCTAATTCTCTTGGCTGTCCTTGTTTTTAAGGCTAAATGTCTGGCGTCGTGCCTGGCCAGGACACACATCTTCCATTTGGGTTAATGAGAGTGCATCCCAGTCCACCGCCTGTGCGGTGCCGCTCTCCAGCAGGTGACTGCAGTTCATGAGTTCCTCCCTGTCAAAACCT
>NW_010421627.1:18804-21798 GCF_000710305.1 Buceros rhinoceros silvestris | reverse complement strand
CCGCTCTTGTTTAGAAATCAAAAATTGCACATTGGGCAATACGTGTTTACTTGCAAAGCTTCATAAATAAGCTCTTTAAAAGCTTGATGGCTTTTTTTAAAAGCAAAGACGGCTTTCAGTGTAGCTTTCACCTGGTAGTTATATTGGGTTTGGGGAGGAAAATCAGGAAAAACTGGCCAGTTTTATCCAGGTATTTTCATCAACACGGGTTGTCTGAGTGACCGGAGGACACTTTCGGTCTTACTTGCCAGAGTACTTGACTACTCAGTGGAGCCAGAAGTACCACCGAGGGGGTGGGTAGCATCGTGTCATCGTGGCATGACATTGCTCAGAGCTGCCCAGGGCCCGGATGCCTGTGGCACAGGTTAAGACCCGCTGCCCAGCACGCAGGAGAGCTCAGCCCTGTTTCTGTGCAGGCCAGGAAATAGGGTTTGCAGTCTGTGGAGCTGTTTAAAGGAGTCTTCATCCTTTTTTACCTCTTTCTTTTCTTTTTTTCCTTGATAAGCAAACTCATTCTGGAACAGAAAAAGTCCCTTCATAAAATGATGAATAATGAAGACGTTCTTCAGTTCCCTCTTGTGACAGACCCAGGAACAAAGGCTTCTAACGCAGTGCGAGATGGGATCTCTCTCTTCTAACAAGCTTTACACTTGAAATGCTTAATGAACCCAGTGCAGTGCTTGATGAATGCTGATAGCAGGGTTTTTTTTCCCAGCATGATGTTTCTTCCGTTTTCTAAAGCGTGTCCTATCCCTGCAGGTTAGAGTGTGCGCTGGTCAGAGCGAAACATAATCACTTTGAGTCATGGCATAGCCCTTCTCTCCTCTCAGGCACTGCTAACAGCCGCTGCCGTCATCCCGACTGGGGGAGCAGGACGTCAGCCGGTGAAGAGTGGCTGGCAGGACCAGAGGCGCTTGTGTATATCATGTGGGTTCTCAGAGAGAACTCAGCAGTTGCTCTGCAATTATTTTGGGGCTTTCCTTACAATAAGGTGGATGGTTTTTGTTAGAGCAGGCTGAGGTGAAATAAGCCCTGTGGTGAACAACCTCGGCAGGTCAATAATTAAACTCTGTTACTATTTAAGCACATTTTGCCATGTGGGAAATGCTGCAAACTGTACTTTCTCCTGTAGGCCCTAGCCTTTAGAAAGCTGCTTCTAAACTGACCAAGCAATGTCTTTTACTTTCCAGTATTTATCCTAAAGTCTAACTTGAAGGGGAAAATAGTTTGTGCTGTTCCTTTTCTGTTAAAGTCTGATTGTCCCGCCGTGTTTAGTAGAACGAATTACCCACAGAGAATCAAGTGTCTCTGAGGTAACTCTTACTTCCCGTGGTGAGTATTGTGCTCCTCCGTGAGTGAGCATCCTTCATGTCAGCTTTGAGCAAATTGTTTCTGTGGTCATAGCAAACTGGCTCAAAGAGACTCAGCACCAAAACGGGAGCAACTGCTCCCCTGACCCAGGTTATTTGCTGCTTTTGAACAGAACAGACTTTGGTCAGAGTACACAGGGTGTCTAAAAAGGCTGCTGGTGTCAAGTTTCCTTGGAATTGTGCAGGAGAAGTCCATGCTCTTATGAGAAGCCGTGTTACAACAAGCCACAGCAACCTGGAAGACCATCGTGTTGAAAGAGCATTTCTAATTGTCATTCCTACATCTGTTTTATTGACAGACCGACAGCAGCAGAACTCTTAAGACACAAGTTTTTCACAAAAGCAAAGGTAAGAGAGCCCTTCCTCGCCTGCTCTGTGCCGAGGCTGTGGAGAGGACTGTCAGAAGTACGGTAGGTGTGGTGACAGCGCGTCGGCAGGAGCGGGGTCTCTGCCGCTGGGGGCCAGCAGAGCTGTGTGAGTTGGCTGGGTCATTGTGAACCAGCAGAGTGAAACTCCTCTTCTGCACCTCCTCCTGTATGCTGCTACTAAGAGAAATTACCTGGGAATTCTTGAGCATTTAAATGTCTTTCAGTGGCTTTGGGGTTTTTTTCTTCTCTAGGAATGGTGCCACTCTGGCTGCCTGTCCAACCAGAAAGGTCTCTGTGGCAGTAAATAGAACTTATGTCCTAGTAAACTCTGCAGTCAGTCTGTGTGCGGAGCACTGAGTGAGGCCTGCTGTGCAGAGAGCTACCTGAGACTATTCCACCCTGTGTTCCCTTACAGGAAGAAATGATCCTGCGATACAAAATAGTAGGAAACTCCCATTTCTAGCCTCGAAACGAACTGCCAGTGAGCATTTCTGTAATTACTGCCTGGAGACCAGTGTGTGTGCAGTGTACAAGATCTTACTGAGGGAGGCAGAAATAATACAAGGGAGAATTTATATTTCCATAATGAAGAAATGTTTTCTGTTTGCCTTTTTTTTTTTTCCTGTGGCATGTTTGTGTTTAAAATAGATGAGTTTTATAGCAGAACACAGATTAAACTGTCAAAAAGATATCTGATACCTGGGGTGGTGCAGCAGCATCACCAAGTAATCACAGTAGTTTTTGGCTCCCAGATGAAGATGCTTAATCAGAAGTGGCCATGTCTGGGTGTTTGTAGAGGAGCTGGATGCCCCTTTAAAAATGAGAGAAGTGTAGGAAGCGCGACCAAGGAAGGCTGGAGAATGATCCGGTTTAGGAAATGGAGCAGTTTGCTTTAGGGCACATTTAATTGATGTCTGGGCTCTTGAGAGTATTAACTAGGTTTTCGTTGTCCGTGGTGGGATTGTAGGAACTGCATCTGTATCCTGGGCACACACTTGGTGGCCAAAGTGACAAGATGGTTTACACATTGCTGACCTGTCCCTGTTTGGTTACACAACTGCTGGTTCTTGTTCTACTTCATTGCGTGTAAAATCTCCTCCGGGCTTTCATTAAGCTGCTGTAGAGTAACACATTAGTGTGTGTGGTGACAGAAGACTGACGTTACCGTAAGGGAGGCGATACTTACAGTGGCACCCGGAGAGAACACATGGGCTAGTTAGCACGCGGTGGTAAGTGACTTTCATTCGGCAGCCGCT
>NW_010421627.1:17469-18714 GCF_000710305.1 Buceros rhinoceros silvestris | reverse complement strand
AGGTGCCACGGGGTGGAAAGTGACTTTCATCCGCCAGCCGCTGCCGAACTGCCAGCTGTAACTTGAGGACGGAAGAGTCCAACTTCCAGAGTATTTCCTGAAGCACGTATTCAAATGCAGTCTGTGTCCTGTAAAAGCAGGTTTTGATAATGCTGAGAGGCGCTTACTGGGAAGTGACAGTGCATGTCATGAGGCGCTCCATCCTGCCCGCAAGAAACTGTCACGAGGAGTGCTGGGAGCTGTGGGCAGAGGCAGCAGGGCTATCCAGCCTTGCTGGTGTGGAGTGCGACACCCAGCGCTGGTGCCGGGTGCCTCCCTGGCCTGCTCGCCTGACCTGCTTCCCCTGGCTCTGCGGTCAGTTGGAAGGAGCCCACACGTTACCACTCCAGAGTAGCTTGCTGAGGAGGAGATCTTACACTGTAAGGCATCCCACAGTTTCTCAACACCCAATCTGTTGTGATCCCTGCGTTCCCTTCCTCTAAACATCCTGTGAGCCGTAGGTTTTTTCAGCCACTTTAAATCCTGCTGCCCCAGTTCCTCGCTTTTGTTACTCCTGCACGCAGAGGGTTCATGCCTCCCAGCCTGTCTGACATCTGAGGTTTGCCTTTGACAGTGGGCAGGCATAAATTTAGCGGTAAGACAAAGCAAAGGGGCTGCATCCAGGTGGTGTGTTGTCTGCGAATGGGAGAACGCCACATGCCTCAGCAGGGTATCAGATGCTGCGATATAGTGAGTCTGTCCCCACAAAATCAGACCACGTAGCACTAGTCTCCTCGACTGTTAATTCCCTGCCACTTGACGTAGGCAATGTGCCACCGCTGACTGAAAAGGTGTTTGGCTGCAACATCATAGGATGTAGTCCAAAGGCGGAAGGTGTCTTCGGGGGAATGGGGCTGTGAAACATGTAAAGCACTTGCTGCTGGAAATACCTTAACGCTCTCTGTGTCGGAGACACTGAAGGAACCAAAGGGCATTTTCAGCAATGCAAATGTTTGGTGTTTTTTCTTTCACAGAATAAAGAATTTTTACAAGAGAAGATGTTGCAGAGAGCACCAACAATAACCGAAAGATCCAAAAAGGTACTGAAAGCCTCCTGGGCTCTTGCTGATACAATCGTCCCAGTTCTGTATGCTCCTGTTCACATTTGGAATGGCAATTACTGTAGTATGGCCTTTTCTAGATACAGAGCTAGGCAGACATAGAGCTATTTGTTTCAAGAAAAGACTCACTCATGCTGGTGACACA
>NW_010421627.1:12426-17360 GCF_000710305.1 Buceros rhinoceros silvestris | reverse complement strand
CTCTTCTGCTATTTCTCCTAACAAAGATCAGCTGTAGAAACGGTCTGTTGGATACATCAGTTCTCTGTCTGTCTGAGCAGGTCCGGAGAGTCCCAGGCTCCAGCGGACGTCTTCATAAGACTGAAGATGGTGGCTGGGAATGGAGTGATGACGAGCTAGACGAAGAAAGTGAGGAAGGCAGAGCCGCAATTTCACAGCTCAGGGTGGGTCCTCCGACAGCTCTACTGTCTCTGTTTTGTTTTCTGACTGTGGTCTGTCTAAATACTCCTGGAAGCATGTGGCCTTGTTCTACGTGTGATACCCAGGAAGTTATAATCCATCCTTCAAGTTTGTAGCTGAACCAGGGAAAGCAGGCTGAAGAAATGGTTTTGACCTCTTTTCTGACATTGCTCTGGGATACAGCTGGTCTCATTCAGGGGTGCAGAGCAGCGTTTGGAACGCGAGTTCAGATGCTGCTCCCAGCTCAGCATAGTAACTCACTCAGGGTAGGCTATTCTCTTTGTTTTCAGGGGTGCTGGCTGTTTGAGATCTTTTCTTCTGGAAGTGTCAAGAGAGGTTTTGTCCTACTGCCTTTTCCAGGGTGGAGCTGAAGTCAGTAGGGCTGTGCTTATGGCTGACACTTGAAATATGCAGGGCCTGGTTCTGTCCCCTCAGTTACACTGAAATCAATTTGTCCTCAAAGAAAATCTTGTGACTTCAGAGATGCCGTAACGAGTGATTGGTCTAGCACTTGAAAATCCTTCATAAAACACCACTGCCCCCTCTCCCGACATAGACACAAAAACCCCCAAACCCAGACCAACCCCAGAAACACAGAGCAGTCGTGTGTAGTGATGGACCAAAAGGTGACACCAGCCTTCCTGGTTGCCTTCCCCAGAGGGGAGTTGGGCTGTCTAGGCCCACCTGTTCCACTGCAGCAGGTAGCTTCGAGTGGACTGTGTGTTTTAGTCGTTCTGTAACTGAATTAGGAAGACAGCGAAGGATTTTTAGAGGAGACTTTTCAATATGAAAGGGAAAAAAAGCAGTATTGGTTTGAAGCGTTCATCCCTTTACAACTTGAACATTTCTCGCTTCTCTTTCATTGATCTGCTGGTGTTCTGCATGGACAAATACTAAATGCAGGATTTTGCATGTTTTTAGTGTCCTTTTTCATGGATGTTTGGATTTTTAAAGGCCACAGTAATTCCATACTGTGTGGCAACAACCATTGTGACTTTTTAAAGAACTCACTGTATGCAGCTTCGTATTACCTGGAGGAGGAGGATCTCCTTGTACCAGGTGGCTACTGCTGAAATTCTTTGATTTAGGGGCTGAAAACTTCTAAAGTATAGTCAAATTTTAGGAGGCAATATTGTAAAAGACCCCAACTCTGTTTCACAGATTACACAGAACTTGTTCCATCTTGTCCGTAAGCTCAGGCTACTATGACATAGCTCTGTTTACTGTCTTTTGAACAATACCTACTTGTTTCATTCCTCTTACGCAGAAAAAAGCAGATTGACACACGTTTACAAGCTCCTTTACAAGCAAGTTTGGTTTTCTTTTTTTCTTGGAGCTTTGACGTGTTTCCTTCTGCCGCTGCCTGTTCTAATCATCTAATTTGGGCCGTGCTTGGCCTTTGCTTCCAGGTCTTCCGTTCAAGAATCCGTCAGGATGGATGGTGGAGCAGTAGGTCTCAGTTCAGTCGCCTAAATGTAGATGTACACTGCTGTTTTGGAAGCACCCCATGTGGGTATAACAAAGAAGTCTGGGAGACCTGTACCTTTGTGGAGGTCAGGAAGGACACCAAAGCATCTTAGACCTCGCTACCTGTCTGCCTTGGTACTTGAGCCCTGCCCTGGGTGCCTTTCCTCTGCACAGCTCGTGAGTCCTTGTCCTCCACCCAGGCATGACGCGGTAGGAATGCCTGTGGCCCTCTTGCACTTGAGCCCCTTTGCTCCAGCAGTCTTGACTCGTATCCGTGCTGCCAGTGTTTGCCACGAATCCGGTGGTGTTCTTGAGGATGAATGATCATCCCGTCGTTTTGGCCATATTTCAAACACGGGGTGTAAATTCGACCTGTCTGTAATTCCTCTGCAGTTTTACCGAAGTTGAAGGATAGAATAACTTGCGTTAACTAGGTGTCACCTTTTATTCCTCCTCTTTGCAGTGGGCATGGAGTAGATGATCTGTAAAGGTCCTTTCCAACCTAAACCATTCTATGACTCTGCCTGTTCCTGCATTCTATTGCAGTCAGTCTTAATGTGAAAGGGTGCCTTACAGATTGACTTAATTCGTTAGAATACTTCAGTTTTAACTAGCCTAAGAGCATCAGTACCCTTTTATGTTGATGAACAAAGGAACAGTGTCTGTACTTTTCACTTGTTTCCACCTGACAGAAAAAATAGGGTGAATTTAATATGTACAAATGTGTATTTTGCACATCTGTTGCTAGGACCACACCTGAAAGCAGATGAGTATTTACAATAAACAGAAATACCTGCTCAGCTGATTGAATATGGTGCCATGCTGGCTCTACGTTACCTTCTAGGTGTAAAGACTTACTGAACATCTGTCTTCTCTGCATTTAAAACCCTGAATTCAAATCAAAGCAATTGTGGCACGTGGGCGCTAGTTTTCCTCTGTTTGCCATTTAAATGGGGTAGTTGTTCACTGTGGGACAGAGCAGTGTCTCCGTACGTGTCTGTACAGTGTCTGTCACGCTGTGGTCTTTCAGACGAGCTCCTCTTGAGTTATTTCCTGAGGCATCCTGGTACTCTGGGATACAAGCTCTGTGCCTGAAAGCACAGCGCTGCGGCTGCAGCCTGCAGATGCAGAGGAAGGCTCTTTACATCTGGGAGCAATGCCCCGCTTTTCATCTTGCCCGGAAGCTGTCAGGGAAGCTCCGTGTGGTGAGAGGGATTTCAGGCTTTGCCTTTCCAGCTGGGCGACTTTCTTCCCGACGCTGCCTGCACACAGGCAGTGTGAACGGATTGTTCCTTCTCCTCTCTCCAGAGGGTTTTTTGCAAACTGCGGTTCTAAGAACAAGACTTCTACACCGTCTCCCATGAGAAGCCTCTGGCAACTGCTCCCTGCTCCTGGGAAACAGCTAACGCGTGTTCTCTCTGCTTTACCGATCAGCAAAGATGGGTTGCATTGCTTTGGCTGCACTTTCCCCTCCGTTCCACTGGACTTGTGTAAAACTGTCCGTTTTCTGCTTTCTCTCCCCGAGCAGAGCACAATGCAGAGTCCAAGGGCAGGGCGAGCGGGCAAGAGGTTTCATTCTGCAAAGCAGCACAAATACGGCTGTTTCTGCCCCTCCCCCAAGATTTTGTGTGTTCTCAGCAGGCTGATTTGCCAACATGTTCCCTAAGTCCACGGAAGGGATTTGTTTCCTCACAGAAGTTGACAGGCAGATTTGGGCAGCCTATCTTTTTCTGTGAGGCTGGAGTAGCTTAAAATGGATTTTGCCATCTTGGTGCGCAAGTAATTTGATCCTATGTGAGTGATCTTCAGGAGCGCTGGATCTTGCTAACGGGTAACAATGAGAGCGGCTTAGGGCATTGTGTGCCACGGTGTGAGTATCAGCTGCAGGTTCTGAACCATGACTGCATGGTTCTGGGTGGGTGAGGTGATGAGCTTGCCAACAAATTGAGTGGTTGTCCCTTTTCTTAAGTATCTTAATGCAGAGATGTACCTTGACAGCAGTTCTATGGATTGCATGTGTTAGTCTGATTCTGACAGGACTGGCTAGTTGGTACGGTCCACTGGTCCACTTTTCTCAAGGAAATGACAGCTGCTTCTCTGTTTTTTCAGTCTCCCAGAGTGAAGGAACCTGTACAGAATTCCGAGGTGAGTTACAATTGCACATGGCTTCCCAAAGTGATGACTCTTAGTTCTTGCTGTCGCTTCAAGAAACGTCTGTGTGTTAGACTTTGAAAACAATATTGTGTGAAGTAGAAAATAGGACCTAGATGAGCTCTGCTTGAAAATCTCCCTGTAAAAGGGATCACTGGCTGGCTAATGCCAAGGGCTTTTTCTGAGGTGAGTTTGGTGCGTGTCCTTTCATCTTCACTCTCTCTTGCAAAATCTGTATGTTGTAAGATAGTGAATTGGTCACAAGAATAATCTAAGCAAGACAGCGGTGTTCCCGTTTCCTCTCTAAAACAAAACCACAGCAAAACGCAGCTTCAAGCTGCCTGTTTCGCATGATCCAAGTCACTGGCTTGGAACCTGTGCTCAGAACTGTGGCGTAAACCCTCAGCAGTGTTTGATGGCAAACAAAACTTCAGCTGCCGTTTGTCATCTGCCTTCAGTTCTGTCCGGTGTCTCCTATGTTAGGAGTATTAGTGTTTCTTATCCTTCAGTGATGGAGGCTGCTTATCTTCTAGAGCCTGTGCTGGGTGGTTCTGTTCTCTACCTGGGTGGAAAGATGAATGCAGCTGTCTCCTAGAAGTTAGTCTTGTCTTAAGCTGTCCTGTTCTTCCTTCAGCTGTTTCCAAGAACTGTTTATAAAGGGAGATCTTAAAGTCTGCAGTTCTGGTACTGTAATTTGACATAAACTCTAAATTCAAAGAAAAAGCTGGAAACCAGAACCCCTTTGGGACTAATTTTGCTGTTGTGATATGTCCCACAATATATAATGTGATTTGGAGGTCTGCTGCCCAGGTTTTCAGTAATCGAGGTGATTTATGTTTGCTGCAACTCGCTCTAAGTTGGAAGGCACCTTGAAGAAGTGCCATCAAGCTTACAATCCTTTGGCTGCTGTGCCCAAATCAGTTTCTCTGTTCAGAATAATACAAGAGGGGGGAAAAAAGATTAAACTTTCATTCAGCTCTCTTCCCCCACCCTCAATTGCATATGTGTTGGCTTTTTTGTGTGTGTGGATTTTTGGGTTTTTTTTTTTTTTTTCAAGGGACTACTTTTAAGTCCAGTCCTAAAAAGTCTTGTGTGGT
>NW_010421627.1:3562-12336 GCF_000710305.1 Buceros rhinoceros silvestris | reverse complement strand
GTGTTTTTTTTTTTTTTTTTTTTTTGTCCAAGATCCACAGTCATGCTGCTGTCTTGGTTCTTACGCTTCTCTTTGGCTGAGTAAAACTTGCAAATGTCAGGGCAGAAGGGAGCCCTGGGCATAACGACCCACTAAGCCTGTTGGACACCAGCTTGGGATCAGTGTTCGTGTCCTGGAGGCCTGGAATACCCTTAGCACTGAGCTCTAAGTGATTTTTGCTGCAAAACAAGCACTTTTTGGAAAGCTTGGGTCAGAACTCTGGAGTTCCTTTTCTCATTAAAACGCCTTTTTGCTTGCAGCTGTTCCCACCAACTGAGCCTCCAGGTCCTTCACTCAATGCTCCAGCGCAGGCACCTACTCAACTACCTCAGGCTGCAGGACAAGTACCTCCACAACCTCAAACTGCTGTACCTCCACCTAATCAGGCTCCTCCAGCAGCCCCCGCAGCAGCCCAGGTAAGAGCAGAATCTCTTCACACCAGCTCTCAGCTGTGCACCTAGCTGTTCTGTTCCAGACAGGCTGGAAGGATCTGAACCTTGGAAGTTGCTTGTCTGGAGCTGATTTAGTGCTGCTGCTTGTGCAGAAGTGACAGCTGGCCTGGTGACTTGCAGGAGGAAGACAGTCAATGGGGGTGTGACAGTTTGTCATTCATATTCTGGGGTGAGCAGTGACTTTTCATGCTGTTTAGGGAGTGTGCTCTGGCTTGCAGCAAAGGTGAAGGTAGAGAAAATGGAGCATCTCCTTTAAGTGGCAGCTGCGTGTTGCTGGTGTGTCAGGTGCAGCACAAACAGGCTCTGGTTGTGTGTCTCAGCATCTGTGGGACAATACTGAGGTCAGCAGCCCTGAGCTGCGTTGCTGGCACAAGAGCTCCAACAGACAGAGCCGGATACTAGTCTTTTCTTTGTTCTGCTTTTTTCTCATGAAAAAGCAAGTGAACTAGATGAAAAAAAACTTGGTCAAGATTGGTAGGCTTTAGTTATCAGCCTAGTGTTGTGTCTGTCTTGTTACTGCAGGGTTAAACTCCCTGCCTCAGCATGAGCAGCACAGATGACTTGTGCAGTGGAAGAGTGACTGGCCCTGCTGTTTGCTTTGAGGTTCTGTTGGTGGAGACTGATAACAGTTAGCTCTTTTCTGGAGGTGTCACAAGTGCTCCTGGATCTCTCCTGCAGGAAATACACCGCCGATCAGTACCAAATGCTTTGACTGCACATTCCTTAATACTCAGAAGTGATTTAGAAATGAAAATGGGCAGCTATAAAATTGCTTTGATTTTATATAGCCTTTGATTTTATATAAAAGTAACTAAGAGTATATGCCAGGTAAATTATTTCCTCACAATTCTCTCACGTTTTTAAATCGGATGTTTGGGGCAGGGAATAAATCACTGGAGGTCTTGCAGCTGTCACAAATGCCCCAAAACCTTAAGTTTTGATGCAAACCAAGCAGTCATCTTATGTTTTGTGCTTCTTCTGAGGTCTCCTGCCATTGTAGCGTTTCTCAAAGTTGTATGGCGTCTGCTCTTTGCCAGACAATTGCAGAGAGAACCTCCTGGGTAACTGTTTAAGTCTGAAGTTTTTCATTAGTCCATCGTGTTTTCACTGTAGTGTGGTGATTCCAGTGGTGAGCTAAACTGTTACTTGTATTTATAGTCGATCAAGGTTGTCACCTCTAGCTTTAAAACGGAGAAAGGAAGTGTTAATCTGCTTTACAACCGTGTAATCCTGTTGCAGGCCCCACTGGCCCCTGCTGCAGCTCCGGTACAGGAAGAGCCGAAAGTCCCCATCAGCCTTGTACTAAGGTTAAGGTAAGGACACACAACCGACCTCTTCGGTCAGAGCGACCCTCTGTAGAGAGGGACGCTGGGAGACTTCTGCAGTGTCTTGCCGTCTGCCTTCTGATTAAACGGGTGGTGGTCTGTGGTGATTGTCAGCTTGGATTTCATCCGCTCTTCTGAAACTGGGACCCAGAGAAGCAGTTTATCTCATCCACTTCTTCTGTTTGGCAAGACTGTAGATCAGAAGAGGTTTTGCCACTTGTATAAATATTCCTAAACTCTTGACGAGGTGGGAAGGAGGAATTAGCTGGGTTCCCTGAAGGGTGTCAGGGATCCAGGGGTTCAGGCCTTGTACTGGACCATCTGGCTATTCAGGCACAACTTCAGACTGCAGCCAGTTCTGCGAGTGGAGAGCACTTTCTTTTGGGTGCCAGTCAGAGCAGTGAAATGGTCTCTTCTATAAAAAATTCTCTTCTTTCCACAGGAACTCCAGAAAAGAGCTCAACGACATTCGATTTGAATTTACCCCAGGGAGAGGTGAGCCGGTGGGAAGCTGCAGTTGCAAGGGAGGCGTTGTGAGTTTGGTGGTGTGCAGCTCTGTCTGTGAGCATCTGCCCCCAGTGCCCCCTAAAAGGCTTGTCTTGTGGTTGCGCTTGGAGAAGCCCTTTCTCGTAAAACCGGTCCTGAATGTGACCAGCGTGCAGCCCTCCAATGAATTCCATCTCAGAGCTGGGACTGCACCCAGCCTACACCCTAATACCTGTCTGGTGTAGACAGCACTTTTGCCGTTGGTTTGTAGAAGCTTCTTTAGGTTTCTGTGTGATGCCTTACCAGATGGACAATTTCTGTTCTATGGTGACTGGCTCTTGGGTTTCTCCCCAACAGATACAGCTGACGGAGTGTCTCAAGAGCTCATTTCAGCAGGTCTTGTTGATGGCAGAGATCTGGTCATAGGTAATTATGTATTATTTTTTCTGCTCTCACCACTGCAGTCATTCTTTGTGTGTTTAAAATGACTCAATTAGTGGGCACCAGGAGTTTGCTGTGGCCTTGGTTCTCTACCCCAGTGGCTCTACAAAACTGCTGTTCATTCTGGCAAAGTTCTGTGCCAGTACATGTAGGCAGCCCCCAGTCCACCAGACTAGTGATCTGGTTGGAAATGCGATAGAGCAGATGTTCCTTGTAGTACTCGGTGAAGGCCAACTGGAGCATTAGCGAGTCCGTTAGCAGTGCCAGGTTGCTGCACAAGCCTGTGCAGGAGAGGCCTGGGGCCGGAAGCAGCCAGGCTTTTTGTTCCGAATGGGGCTGGGGAAGGAGGTGTGAAGTGCACGTGTTGTGTGGGAATGAACAGCTACCTCTAGCGACAGTCTGCTGAAGAAGTGTGTCCTTCTGTGCAGCCAGTGAGACTTAAACTGTCAGCACAGCCTATTCCATCGCCAGCAAGTAAAACTGGTCCTTACACACAGGCTGCAACATCTGGAAAGGATCTTAGTGCAAAATCAACTGGATTTCCATGTGCAGTTGGACAGTTTAGTAGTACTAATCCCACCACATCCAGGAAAAAATAACTACCCCTTGGAAAGCAGTGCAGTACCAAATGGCAGCACTTTCAGTTTACAGCTTTAGATTTCAGTATATTGAGTCTAATTGAGACCAAAACTTTTTTATCATTTTAAAAAGTTCTAAGTTTGCTGAGAAATAGCAAGAGGCCTAATGAGTTTGGGATGTTTTTCTCTAGCCCATGCTAATATTTGCCTGTTTTCTCTGTGTGTGATTTCAGTTGCAGCTAATTTGCAGAAGATTGTGGAAGAGCCCCAAGCAAACAGATCCGTCACTTTCAAACTGGTATTTACTCCTGTTCCCCAACTGAACGGGTTGTCACTTGCAGAGAGAAGGCATTGTGTACAGAGCCCCGCGGTGTCTGCTGTAGGCGTCCCATGTGCCATTCGAAATCCTCCCCTCTTCCCCCAAGCAATGTAGGCTCCCTGCTTGTGTCCTCTGAGCAGCAGAGAGTTAAAGAAGGGTGAGGTGCTGGGCTAACACAAACATTCCCTTGTCCGGGCTAATAAGCAGCATCCGAATGTTTAAAAAGGGTGTTTTCTGTCCGCTTGCCCCAAAAGGGCAGAAGTACTTCAGGACAGGTAAGGGGGCTAAGAAATGCCATGGGCCCTTTCTTGGAGGAGAATGAGGGGGGTCCAGTTACACTGTCTCTGGGGCAGAAATGAGGAGATAAAGAAAAACAATGGGTGGGGACAGGGGGCAAAAGAAAAGAGCCAGAGCTAAGAGAAGGCCGGCTGGGAGAGGAGGAAGAGCAGCAGATGAATCCTGCAGAGGTGGTGGAGTACAGAGCTGGCTGTAGTGGCAAAGCGAAGGTGAAACCAGTTGATGGGCAGCGAAGCAGCAAGTGCCTTTATTTAGGACTCTTCCCATAGGGAGTTTTTGCTCGGTTTGCCCCAAAGCGGAGGTGGGCAAAACAACAGTCCCAGCCCTTCCCAGCTTCAAAATAAAAGGAAAAAACCCGGAGTGCTCAATTTTCACTTTGGGTAGTGTGAGCTGCTGGATGGAGCAGCGCTGTCCCGTGAGCTCCTCTCCCCAGACGGTGGCTGATGCCCCGTGTTGTGACACATCGCGCAGTTCCGCCGGAGGGCGCAGCGTGCGTGTTGCTATTGGATCTCTGTTCCTCTGTTTCAGGCGTCTGGTGTCGAAGGCTCAGATGTTCCTGATGATGGCAAACTTATAGGATTTGCACAGCTCAGCATCAGCTAAACCATGGTCCCAGGAGACGCTTCCCAACCGAGAACCCACATGTGCATATTCGTAATGCTTCTGTTAGCCTAAAAAAACCACTACTGCCAAAGAATGGAACTACAGCCCCCCTCCTAGAAGCTTTAACATTTTCCTCGATAGGATCATAAACCTTCCTGAAATTACCGGTGGCGTTTACACCTTTTGTAAACAACTCTCATGTTTTTGTATCTGTCATCTCAAACATGCAGATCCAACACGTCATTGCCTGCATGTTCGTTTTATTATTGCCTTACTTTAAAGAAAAATACTACTGAGTACGAAGCAGGGGGTTCCACTGCTCTGATGATCTTGCCTAAATGTTTGCTTACATGTGGTTTCATTTTTTTCACTTGCTATTTTTGCACAAGTTTTAATACTGAACAGATCTTTTTGGTTCTTTACCCGCTTCTCCTTCTATCTGAAACACCAATGTACATGTTGTTTGGGTCACCTGGAGTGCTGAGAAATCTGCTGCTCTTTGGCTGCGTGTTTGGAAACCGCTGGATTGAATGCTTGCGCTTGAGAAGGCAAGCCAAGTCTTAACCCGGGGCGGAGAACCGCCTTCCCTTGTGCTTGTGTTTTTGAGAAGTTCCTTGATTTTGAGGTGTTAGAAGTCAGCTTCCCTTTGTAAACTGCCTTAATTTTATTTTGGTTTTTTACCATTTTGGTTCTCTCCACATGAGTGCCAGGCGTGGCATGAGGGCTGAACCTTCTAATTTACGTTAAGCAGTCCTTCCTCAGAACGTCCTTCATTCTGCATCTTAGATGTAGTCTGTTCCTGCAGCAGGCCCGTGAGGCGTTGCTGGCTGGAGACCGGGCTTTCAGCTGGGCCCCAGAATGCTCGTGCTCAGAGGGAGAGGAGAGCCGGGTCACCCCGTCTTTGGAACTCTGCCCCAAGCCCAGCCTGTCGTGCCTGGCTGCGCGAGTCCTCCCGACGTGTTCCCCAGTCCCTCGCCAGCTGGTACCCGTGGAACCATCCCTGTCGTGTTTTACAGCAATAAAGAATCGCCAGTAGAGTGGTAGTACCGGGCAAGCGAGCGCCGGGCTGTGTCCCTCCTGCACTGAGCGCTTGGGTCGTCAGCCTCCTTGTCGGTGCGAGCCTCCACGTCGACCAGGACGTCGCAGAAGCCCCGTCACACGTGTATCTAGCTCTTGTTTCTGTGTGGTGTTGAATTTGAGTTTCTCCATGAATACTATAAATTATACTCTGCGTTTGAGAAGAGACACTCGTCATGCAATATGTGAGTAATAAATGGTGTTGATTTTTTTCCCTACTTGTTTCACAGTTGGCCTTTGTAACTGCTATTGGCTCTGGAGCGTTTTCTGCACAGAAGCTGTAAGCCTGTGATTTAACACACAGATGGAAACGTGTTTGTTTTCCATCAGCCACAAACAATGCACAAACAGAGTGTTGAAGCGGAATGACTGGGTTCAGTTAGGACGTTTTTCTGTTTCCAAGTCTTCAGATGAACAGTCTCTGTTTATATATTGTTCTCTGTGAGCAGCTGTGGAAGTTTCCCAAATTGTGCATGTTCTTTTTGGAGCGCCCCTGTTGCTTGTAGCCTCTTGGTGGATACTGGGTATGTCCCCATGGGCTATTGGCAGCCCTGTGGCTGCTGAGTGTGAAGGGGAGAAAGAGGGTGTGGGAGCGAGAGCATCCCAGGGTGCTGGGCAGATGCTCTCAAGAGCCTGGGAAGTGGGTGCCCTGTCCTAGGGAGTTGGTGGTGGCTCGGTTTGGCCATGCGTGTGCCCATGCGTGAGGCACCTCTGCCATCTCCTCCTGTTGTCTGACACAGGCACTCCCTACAGCATCCCCCATTGAGCTTCCTGGCTTGGGAAGAGCGGGCTGGCATCTTGATTTTTCAGGTCACCCTGTGTTAGATGTGGGTGTACTGGACACCGTTAGGATGCAGAGACAAGGTAGTCTTGGTACAGTATTATTATTTTCCCTTCTGCCTGCACGCCATGGAGACCTCCTGGTTCTTCAGTGAGAAAGTGGTGAGAAAGGTAGACTCAGAAGTGCTCGAGTGGAACAAGGCAGCATCTGTCTATTGAGTTGTTCCCCACCTTCCCAAAGCCAGGACTTAGAGAGCTTGAGCTCGCACTAACCCAAGGCTCCTTAGTTCTTCAATGGAGAAAATAAGGAAGGAAGGAAGTGATGTTTTTTGTTCCGTAGAGCTCCAGATGTTTGGGTAGGGATCCAGAATATTTACTTGGGCTATTACAGTTCCAGACAACTGTCTTTTCTGATGTCGTTCCAGTAAGTGCCAATGCTGTTCGCAATTGTTTTCCAGTGTCATTAAGAATTTGGTTTTTGTGCAAATTTCTGATCTGAACCTGGAAGCAGGTGGTAATTTTAAGTTAGTTCCTACTTTTAAGGGCAATGCTCTGTTAATGAAAACGGATCCTCCTCACAACTTTGGTGTATTGTAGATTATAATGAAAGATGTAAAATATTCAGGCTTTTTTCCTTTTTTGGACTTTGTATTTTACTGCATGTCTCTAATTTTTAATCAATAAAGAACAAATTGTCCATTGCCACATGTTTTGGTTTGTGTCCTTGGGCTGGATGGTGTGTCCTGAGTGGTGTCTGCAGCCCCTGGGTTGCTTCTGTTTGGGGTGGTGGGAGGTTTGAGAACCCATGGGAAGGTGGGGAAGGGGTGGGGATGCTCTGTGGGAGCTGTGTGCAAGAATGGAGCCAGGATGGCCTGAGGGATTGTAGCCTGAGGGCTTGTCTCCAGGAAAGGTTTGCTCCAAGCTCTGCATCCCATGAGCAGCTGGGAATGAGCTTGCCCTGTCCAGGATCACCTCAGGGTAACACAGGCTGCTATTAAGGTGGGATGCTTTACACCCTGAAAAGTGTTTGGAACATGAACTGCACCCTCTCCACCTCCACAATACTTGTTCTTTCAGAAAGAGTGCTGCGTTCAGCTCTGAGGCCCCCAGCACTTAAGAAGGACATGCTTGAGCAGGTCCGGAAGAGAGTCGCGAAGATCATCAGGGGCTGGAGTACCCCCGCTACGAGGACAGGCTGAGAGAGCTGGGGGTGTTCAGCCTGGAGAGGAGAAGACTCTGGGGAGACCTTAGAGCGGCCTGTCAGTGCTGAAAGGGGCTGCAGGAGAGATGGGGAGGGACTCTTTTATCGGGGGTGTAGTGACAGGATGAGGGGTAACAGTTTAAACTAGGAGAGGGTCACTTTAGAGCAGATTTCAGGAAGAAATTTTTTCCCTGTGAGGCTGGTGGGACCCTGGCCCAGGTTTCCCAGAGCAGCTGTGGATGCCCCATCCCTGGCAGTGTCCCAGGCCAGGCTGGACGGGGCTTTAGAGGAACCTGCTCTAGAGGACGGTGTCCCTGCCCATGGCAGGGGTCGGAACTGAATGATCTTTAAGGTCCTTTCACCCCAAACCATGCTGGGATTCTGAATTCGAGACTTCAGAGTGGATCTGACCCAGAGGTGCCTCTGAGGTGTGTCTCTTACGTTTGTCGTGGAGCCAGGACTTCCAGCAAATGCACTGCTGATGGTGAGAAGTAGAGCCCAGGCGCATCCCCATCTCAGCATCCTGACAGCTGCGCAACATTCCTAGCCTAAGAGTAGGAAGCCTGAAGGGAAAGGTCTTGGCCAAGCGTGCAGGTGACCAGGCTGTTGGCAGACTGTCAGTAAACCTCCTGCCATGAGATTGAAAACACTGCTGTCACCTGCACGGGGCCACCGCTGTGGCTGTGGCAGTAGATTTGTCACAGTGAGCGCTGCAGTTTGACGTCCATTAAACTGAGTGGGCGTCTGGACAGCTTTCCCCAGAGGTGGTCATCCTTTAACTGCAGCTTTGGCCACTCACGTTAGTGTTCCCTGATGTCCTGCAGAGGAGGAGTGTCTGGCTGCCAGCAGACGCTGCCTTTGACCAGGATGAGCCCATCTGTGTCGGCTTAAAGACAGCATGTTCTTGCTTAAAAACAAAAGTCCCCTCCCCAAAAAGCGGTGGTTTAGCTGGTGGCACTTTTGAAGCCGCATCCTTTAACTGCAGCTTTGGCCACTCACGTTAGTGTTCCCTGATGTCCTGCAGAGGAGGAGTGTCTGGCTGCCAGCAGACGCTGCCTTTGACCAGGATGAGCCCATCTGTGTCGGCTTAAAGACAGCATGTTCTTGCTTAAAAACAAAAGTCCCCTCCCCAAAAAGCGGTGGTTTAGCTGGTGGCACTTTTGAAGCCGCCTCTTT
>NW_010421627.1:3082-3488 GCF_000710305.1 Buceros rhinoceros silvestris | reverse complement strand
TTTACCGGGTGGCCTTTTTAAACCCGCCTCTTGCCCTCCCTCTCCTTTCTGAGGCTCGCGGGCTTAGATTGCCGCTTCCTGCCTCTTTGCTCTCTTAAGCTGTTCCTCTTCTCTCGTGGACTCAGGAAATGTTACCTTGGGTGAATGTAGCTTGCAAGACATGGGACGGTGAGGGATGTTCTGGGTTGCTGAATCCCATTCCCAACATCTAAGCCAACTTCTTTCTATGTTTGGCCAAACCCTGCTTAAAAAGCCCTGGTAAATTATGTCCCAGTTTTCTCTCCCGTTCCCTGGAGGAAATGCCTTGGTGGATGCTCCTGAAGGCTTTCTGTGCTGCCTCACTCCAGTCCCTCACAGTCCTCCTGTGTCTGAGCAGTCCACTCCAGTTACCGTTGTCCTTGGGTGT
>NW_010421627.1:0-2928 GCF_000710305.1 Buceros rhinoceros silvestris | reverse complement strand
TGTCCTGTGCTGCCCGTGGCTGTCCTGCTCTCCTTGCCGCATCCTCCGGGTCGGCCCTTCGGAACCTCTGGGCACTGGCGGTGGTTCAGCAAATGCAGCACTTGCGGTGGCTTTGGAGGAAAGCCTTTTCCCCTGTCGGTGCCACCTGGCCCTGGCAGAGAGGCTGTCCTGGGTTGCCAGGAACAGGGGTCCTCCTGCTCCAGCCAGCACCGCGTGTTCATGGGGGGCAGAGATGATTAATGGATGACACAGTGTACTTAGGAGAGGTGAAATATCAGGCATTGTTTATCCTGACTTTACGTGTTTGGAGTGGCTGCCTGTGTTTGCAGAGCTTATCTTGGGTTTAAACATTAATTCCAGCACTCTGGGAAGTCTGTCCCAGCACTGTCCTGTTCCAGGGGCAGCTGCCAATGTCGGGCGTCGGGGACCTTCTGAAAGCGGTTGGTGATTTTGGGCCGTTTCAGGAACGGCTGGTGCTGCTCACCTTGTTTCCATGCCTCAATGTGGCTTTCCACCAGTTTTGCCAACTCTTTATGGTTCTGGACGTGCCACATCACTGTGACACCAGCTGGATCCTCGACATCAGCCCCAACCTGACGGAGGAAGAGCAGCTGAGCCTCACCCTGCCCCGGGACGTGAACGGGGCGTACGAGCAGTGCTTCATGTACTCGCCGGTGGACTGGGACCTCGACTCCATCGTGGCATACGGCCTGAACGCCACGGAGAAGTGCAGCAGTGGCTGGGTGTACCCCTCGGCGCAACCGCCGTCCCTGGTGACCGAGGTCTGTAACCGCTTTTTGATCTGCTGGGGCTGTGGAAGGGTTGGGACACCCGAACGGCCACCCTGTCCTGCCGTTCAGTCAAAGCTGCTGCTGGCCATGGTGCAGCTGGCCTGGGCTGGGCTTTACATCAGGTGGACTTTGGGGAAGCAGGCTGCAGTATCAAGGCCAGTAGGGACACAGGTAGAGCCAGTGGAGAGGTTAATCCCTCGTGGTGAGACCTTTTGGTTCTCTCTGCCCCTCTGCAGACACAGGGCAACCTTCCAACCTGTACCTGTGCACAGCCCTGTGCTTTGGACACCCTACGGTGGAAGGAGGCGGAACTCAGCACTTGCTTTCTGCTCCCATGCATGCTGGAGAACTGTCAGGGCGAGGGGTGTCTTCCTGGGGGTCTCGCTGCTGCAACTCCAACTAGGGTTGTCACAAGGAGCTTGAGTTCTTCACCACTCCTCGCTCTCTGTGGAGGCACTGTTTCGACAAGGAGAGGGAAGCTCTTAAAGCTGCAGATCGAATGGTCTGCAGGACCATCAGCAGCACCAGCAGTGTCCAGCGGGCAGTGCTGAACTTCTCTTTCAGTGTTTCTGACCTCCCTGTATTTCCCATACGTGACCTTCCCCATGTGGTTCTCTCTAGAGATGCCCTCTGGGTGCTGAGCATCTCTTCAACAGAAGATGCTTGGCCCAGGAACTCCTGCTTTTTCCTCTGGGAGGGCAGGCAGGCCAGCAGGAAGTGAGCTGCTGGGACTTTTGTGCGAAGTCCCACTTTAAGCAAAATTTGCCAACCAGGAGGCTCGCCTGGGGATGCCTGGGCTGGGGAGGTGTCCTGCAGGTCTCAGTGCTTGGCAGAGGGGCACCACTGAGTGCCCCATGAGCTTGTCCCACCTCTGACTTGTGTGCTCTGTACGTGCCATGGAGACTTGCACCCTTGGAGGTGGGATCAGAAAGTATCTGGATCCTGTCGAGAGCAAAACCATCTGTGTTTCCTTCCTCCAGTTTGACCTGGTGTGTGACAGGAAGGACTTGAAAGACATCGCCCAGTCCATCTACATGCTGGGGCTGTTCCTAGGATCCATGATCTTTGGGCCACTAAGTGACAGGTGAGGAGACATAACCACCCGTCCAGGGGCTGTGCAAAGCTGGCTCCGCTCAGAATGCCATGTTGCTCCACATCCGATTGGCCACCACACCCCGTGCATTTTGTCACCACTCCTCACTAAGAGGGACCCTGACCAAAGTCCTCAGGTTCAGTGAGGACGTGGCCACACAGAGAGTGGAGGGGAGAAGGGCACACGTGTGCACAGGATGCTTCATGTGTCAGCTCCGTCTCTAGCCTGAGCCTTATCACCCTCAAGAGAGGGCAATACAATCACTGCGTGAGCCACCGGGCTCTTCCCCATCTGCACAGAGACTCTCCAGACACCAACTGTGTCTCCCTTCTTCCTCCCCAGGATCGGCCGCCGGCCAGTCATTCTGATCTCCATCTTCCTGCTGGGATTGTTTGGTGTAGGAGCTGCCTTTGCGCCCCATTTCTATGTGTACATGGCCTTCAGATGTGTCGTGGGGGCGTCCGTGTCAGGGATCACCATGACGATACTAGCCTTGGGTGAGTAGGATGCCCGTGCCCTGAGGCAGACAGATGTGGTAGACAGATGTGGCCTCTCAAGATGCAATCAGAAAGGTCTGTAAAGAAATAAAAATCATGGTGTATGACTTGGAAAACAGAATTGTGAAGGCAGATCTTGTTCTGCACTGTCCTTGAGCGCTCTGGCATCTCCTCAATCCTGAGTGAGAGCCATGGGGACCATCTCTGCCCTGCCAGTGCTCAGAGGAGGGCCAGGGGTCAGCCCCCAGCTCAGGAGCTCGGTGCAGGGAGAGAGCCCAGGGATCTGGGACGTGATCGATTTGGGCCCCAGCTCTGCCCCAGCGAGGGGCTCTGTGGAGGCGGAGAACAAAGGGGTGGCACACCTCCTGCAGGGGACCAGGCTATGGCGATGATAGGCAGAGGTGATGCATGTCATGAAACCCTGGTGACGTACGTGTCTGACAGATGGTCTGGCTGTCGACATCACCCCACCCCCAGGAAAGACCTTCTCCAGGGGAAATCCTTTGCGTGGATGACCCTGAACCTTCATTCTTCTTCTCAGCTACAG
>NW_010421626.1:27100-31018 GCF_000710305.1 Buceros rhinoceros silvestris | reverse complement strand
TATTTAATTATTACTGTAAAATATGTCATTAAAAAACTCTTTATAACACAATATGCTTTCAAGGAAAAAAAAAATTCTATAATTTTCCAGACAGTTATAATGAGATTTACAAATAGAACATATAGATGTACGAAATATTCTGCTTCTGACTTGCACTTTTCTTGTAAAGTTCTAAACACGAAATATTTGAATGACAGTGTCCTCATTTCAGCTGGGATAGAGTTAATTTTCTTCCTGGTAGCTGGTACATTGCTGTGATTAGGATTTAGGGTGAGAATACTGTTGATCACACAGTGATGTTTTAGTTGTTGCTAAGTAGCGCTTACACCAAGTTAAGGATTTTTCGGTTTCCAGCGCTCTGCCAGCCATGAGGTGCACAAGAAGCTGGAAGGGAGCACAGCCAGGAGAGCTGACCCGAACTGGCCAAAGGGATATTCTGTACCACAGAATATCATGCTCAGTATAGAAACCGGGGGCTGTTGGCTGGGCCAAGGGTATTGTTGCTTGGGGGCTGTCTGGGCATCTGTCAATGGGTGGTGAGCAACTGCATTAGCATCACTTGGGGTTTTTTTCCTTGCATTTTACATTTTATTCTGTTAGTTTTACTTTTTCTCCCCAATTCCCCTCCCCATCCCACTGCGGAGGGGGAAAGTGAGCAAGCGGCTGAGTGGTGCTTAGTTGCCATAAACTAAGTTGCCATAAACTTAGTTGCCATAGTTGCTTAAACCATGACAGACAGTAAGTAAATCCTCACTGTTCTCCAAAAATTTTAAAACAATATATAGGAATAAACTTCTTGAAAAGTATTACATATTCTGCCTTTTAATTTACATCTTCAATTTTTGCATACTATATTGTTGAGGATGCACATTTTCACTTAAATCACTTAAATCACTTGTTGCGGAATCCACATTTATGATTCAGCTAAGTAAACCAAGTTGTCACAGATAAGTGTGTTGTGGATTACAATTTGGTGTGGGGTTTGGCAGCAGAGGAAGGAGAATATCACCTTGGTTTTGGAGCAAAAAGAGGCTGCTGCCTTTGTTTTGGCAGTTTAGGTAGCGGAGGATGGGGCTGCTAGAGTGGTTCCTGCGAGGAACGTTGTGAAATGCTCCCCCAGCTCCAGTTTCCTCCCCCTGCCTCTGGTCCAGGCTGTGCCAATCAGTGTCTCTGCAAATAAGCCTATTTAAGGAGGGAAATGTTTTTTTTTTTTCTCCTGCATGCTCTTTGGTTTCAGAGGGGGTAGAATAGAAGAAAAGGGAACCAGTCATGCAGTCACCAAGGAGGCCAGGCGAAGCTTGCTGAAATACACACCAGTATAGTGATTTTCTTCCTTTGGTCTGTGGCAAGTGGACTAAGTTATCAAGCACTAGTGTGGGAAGAACAGACAGGTTGGAGAGCCCTGATGAAGAGAATCCAGGGTGCGGAATCCAGAAACCCCCTGGAAAAAGTGCAATGACTTTGAGGTTTGGAACCAGGCTGGTGCCGGAAGAGTCAACCCTGGCAGCAGACCCCCCAGGTTTCCGGACATCTGGATTGGAGGTGTTCATGCCGGACTGCCTGCTGCGGGGGAGAGATGCCACATGGCCAAAGGAAACCTGTGAGCAGTGTGTTCAATGGAGCAAGCAGCTGGAACCTCATGCAGAAGGTTTAGAATGACTGCACTCCCCCATCCCGTGTCTTCCACCTCTATGGCACCAAGTGTGTGTATGGGTTGGAGGGTAATAAAGCTGGAACAGGGAAAAACAGGAGGGTTGGGGGCTGGGTAACCGAACCACAGTTAGGGAAAATAGTACTAAAGGCTAGCAAGCTGTTTAGAGCAGAGAAAAAGAGCAGGCAGCGGAAGCAGTGGAAGCAACAGTGGTGGTGGTAGCAGACTGCGTGGTAGGGCAGGGCAAGGTGCCAGTGGTGATGGCAGCAGCAGAACCTGTGGCAGTGGCAGCAGCAGCGGCAGTGGCAGAATGACACAGCAGAGCATGGCAGGGCAGCAGCTAAGTGACAGCAGTGGTAGTGGCAGTGACAGCAGACCATGTGAAGCAGCAGGGCAGTGGAGCGGTGGCAGCAGAGAAGCAGCAGAACATGCAGCAGCAGAACATGCAGCAGCAGCAGCGGAGCATGCGGTTCTGCCTGTGCTCTGTTTTTAAGGAAGCACTGTAGTGCACCAAAACTCCAGAGCCACTGAGACGTGCTGACATCATTGGGAGATATACACCATTGGCTGTCTGGTGTGTCTATCAAAGATAAAGTAATCCTGTTTATCTTAAACCAGGACAAAGTGTTTTAAGTCATTTAAAGAATCACCATCAAAAATATTAGCAAAAGTGATTTTATTGTGAATTTGTAAAAATGCAGCTTACCAAAGTTCAGTGGCAAGTTTCACTCTATTACTTGCTATGTGGGAGAAATATACAAAGGAAAATCAACTAGGGCTTGTGATGGAATGATTTTACACAGAGATTGGGAAGGAAAGGGATAAGGGAGACCTTCCCATTGACTTGTGATGTTCAGAGTGAACCCCCTTGCTCTCTAAAATCCATCTCAGGGAGGAGTCTAGGTGGGATTAGACCAAATCCTAGTCCCAGACTTGGTCAAGAATTTATGACTAAAAGAATTTGGGTACAGGGATTTCAGTGGTAATGACTTAACATGGCATTGTGGGTCTTATATAACTTTAAGGTATCAGCAGTTTAAAATTAATTAACACTGTTACAATTAATTATATGATCAGACTGTATGATTTTATGGCAATACATAATCAGCCAATAATTGGTTATACCCAACGGAGTGATTTTACGTAAGGATTCAGCAAAGATCTCTAAGCAAAATAGACACACAGAAATACACAGATACAGAGGTTAGCCTTGATTAAGATGTTTCTCTTTCCGCAGAGTATAGTTAATTTTGGCACCGAGTGATCTCTAGGATTGTATGAAATCCAGCTATAGAGAATAACTCACATCCCCCTTCATCAGTTTTTGCAAGCGGTTGATCTTTCCCTTCATTGGTCTTTGCAGGTGGATGGTCTTTCCCTGCATCAGCTTTACTAGTGGACAGTCTGAAACTCACCTGAAAGGCATCCCAGCTTGGGGAAAGATGCCAAGACATAGACTGCTGCAATCCTGAAAAGCTCCAAGGGTCCTCACTTACGATAGATATTTATAAGGTCGCAAATTGATGATTGACTTTGGTCAGCACATTTTCATTTTGGCCATTTTGCTTGTCAGGCAATCTTGCCAGTCTTCAAAGTGTGCAGGAGATGATGCAGTACGTTTCCCAGGCAACAGGAGCTTCAGGTGCAGTTAGGGATTGCCTAATCATTCCAGCTGACTGTACTTGTAGCCAGGATGGAAAGGTACTGGACTGCTTCAACTCACTGCCTCATTAGGCCAGATCAGAAAGTACCAAGTTGCCACAGCCCACTATACTTTGTAATTAAACAGGAACACCCTCCAGGACTCCCATTCTTGGCAGGCCCCGGCCACCCCGTGCCCGGGTCTGTGATGTCCGGAGGTAGAGCAGCGACTCTTTCACAGACACCCTCTTGCCACGGGGAAGGGATTTGCGTGCCCTTGTGAGGTTGAGAGCTGTGCTGGTGGTGGCATGTGCCTCTGGTGGGGTCTCCCAGGCCAGACAGGTCTCAACTGAAGGGTCAGACACAGTGTGTCCACGGGCAGGATGGGCTCACTAGCCTTCGGGCAACCATCCTAGGAGAAGGACAACTCTGACTCCAAACCCGGGCAGATGGAGCTCGTTTAGCCTTGTAAGGCATCCATCTAAGAGAAGGATACTCTAACCAAACCTACGACCCGAGGACTTCGCTGTCACCATCCAAGCTCGCTAGGCCCTGGCAGATGAACCTCAGGTGTAAAGGGTGGAGCCAGTTCCGCGCACGCTGGTGCCTCACCTAAAAAATCCACC
>NW_010421626.1:19849-27010 GCF_000710305.1 Buceros rhinoceros silvestris | reverse complement strand
TCGTTCGCGAAGCCAAGCCGTGATGATGAAACAGGAACATAATAGCTGTTGCTGGCATCACAATGTGGCCAAGGTGGGGGTCTGCACCACCACATATATTCTTAACAAAAACAGAATGGTGACTATCCAAGTGTGATAAAGAAAGAAAAACCTTGCCCCCTTCTTGACTGTAAACCAAGTGAGAGATACGAGCTAAAAAATGTCCCTTCCCAGCCCTTTGCCACATGTGGGTATGCTCAGGAATTTTAGTTGGAGTTGACAAGTCACTGTTTCCTTTCTTTATCTTATTTCAAGGCCCCTCTGTTCGGATAGACAATCTTTGAGGCCTCTTTATGTTCTCAAGGTGTGGTAGCCCAGGCTTGAAACAGCTAGGGTGTCAAATCTTAAGCTTGCAACCCCTCATCTGGTAGCTATAATGTTATGACGAGATCCTGAAATAAATGCTTCATCTATCTCTATTTAAAAGGAATACTGACTTTTAATTCTAATTCTCTTTTCAGAAGTTAGAATACCAGTAAAAGCAAATTTATTTCATGTTTCTTCCTAAAGTTATTCTCAATTATTTGTTTTTGATCCTTCTTCATTAAGAACTGCCCAGTGTAAGTTGAATTTGATGGACTGGTTCCTGGATTTGAAAGTCATTGTTGATCAATTCCCTCCATTATGAATCATTTTCCACCTTTTACTACAAATATTTTCTGTGTATTTTCACCACTCACAACCATTTGCAATCCAAGACTTAATTGTGATCTGCTTAGCTGAACCTCTTTATAAAGGAGACTAATGAAAAGGGAGTAATAAAAAAAATCACACACTCATGTTTATATGGGAATATTCTAAGATAACTTGGTTATATAATATCCTGGTTTGAGTTAGAACAGAACTAATTCTGTTCAGAGATTTTACTTTTCAGCTCAGTCTCTTCTAATATACGCAAGAGAAAGATCACTAGTTGCAAAAGTCACAGAAAGCTCAGTTAATACGCTGGAAAAGTATCAATACACTTATTTCCTACTGCTATGCTCCCCCTTAGATCCTGTCAGAAATAGAAGATTAGACTAAGTGGATTTGTGCTTTCACATTACAGATATTTTTTTGTAATGTTTGTGCCAACTCCCGCTCCCAAATGTTTATGTGAACAAATGCCTGTAAGATAAAATCTCTAAGCATTCCTGGATAGCAAGTAATGTGTGAACATAGTAAAACTGAGCAATAGTTAAAAAATTAGTAATTAAGGCATTCAGCAAGATTTTTATCTCCCCCCTTTGAATTCAAATTATTGCAGTACAAATTAAATAATCCTGTAAAGTTCACATGATGACAGGAGAGGAGCACTAGCCATGGAAAAAGAAGTAGAAATTAGACTGATTTAAAACTGTTAAAGATGTTTATTTAATAAGGCAGAAACCAGAATTTTCATATTGGAAGGAGTTTTATCATTTTGTTAGATAAAATGTTTGTTATTATCCTCTGGGTGGTATTTCAGTAGCATTTGTTTTGATATTAAAGTTATTAAACTTGCCTTTTCTATTCTCATTACCAGAATATTTTATGGGTAAATCCACTTAAGGAACCTATTGTGCTTTCTGATCAAAGTGGAAAATGAAGCCAGGTTATAATAAGCAATTCAATTTTTAATGAGCTGATTGAGGCCCAAGGTCATAACAAAGGGCACAAAACCAAAAAAATACAAACAATAACAGAATTTCTAGCACAGAACACTAATGATAACACCCTACACATGTTCTGGGTAAAAGAATATTTGGCAGAGTGTATCTAAAAGCTATCCCAGTTGTATTTTTTATTTTCTCTCAGAACTCTGACTAAGTCTAAGTAAGGTGTAGCATATTAAATAATACAGCAGCACATAAAAATGCATGAGTCTTGTTTTCTGAAAAGAACTTAGCTTGGATGTTTATTGAATTTAAATTTCCCAAGCTCAAGTTTAAATGCTCTAGCTACAAGCTGAGCATTTATCCCTCTAATATCTCTTGGAAGAGCTTAGAAGGTAGTTAACCACTATTCTGGAGTGTAATTCTGCCATAATCCTGCATGTCACCTCCACCAAAGTCCTTGGGATTTGGCCTTTCAGTTTTCAGAAATAACAAATTGTATGTAAGGAGAATCTGTACATAAATATGGTGCTATTGCTTTCTTTGCAGTTTGTAAGTTAAGTCATCAAAGTTTATTATCTTTGAATACAGCCTTGTTTAAGATCTTATTTATCTGCTTCTTCAATTTTTACTGGTGGACTTTCTTACAGCTTTCTCTAGCAGTAGAAATATTTATGTCACTAAGCCCTCTAGAAAGCACTTTATGTCCAAGACACCCATCATTTTATCCTGCTATATATATTGCGAGTAATGTCCCTATGAAACACACTCTGCCTCATTAAAGGAATATAAAATTTAAAATTAAATTAGATATACCTTTACATCTAGCAAAATATAAGCAATAGAGGAGATGCTAATGAGTTCTGCAGGTTATACAGGTAGTTCATGGATCAAGTCCAGCCCACAGGATGCTTTCGTCTGCTTTAGTAGCTTTTCTCTAGGGAACAAAAGCAACTATTAGAGCAGCTAATTGCTGCTGGCACAGCCAAACACTTCATCATGGTACTGTCACTGCCTCTGCTCTCTCAATGAGAGTGGAGAGAAAAGGAGCAGAGGACAAATACATCTTTCGTGTTCTGTCAGCTGAAAGTTGTTAGCAGAACACAAAACTGCTCCATCCAAAGAGGAGAAATGGTACCTCTACAGAGTTCCAAAATAACGGTTGTTCCTAAGTGCTAGCAGCATGAAACGTGGAAGGCGGCCTGTGCCTATACTGGTATCACCCAGCAGTGCTATGAGCTGCAATTTTTACTACAGTCAAAGAGTGTGCAGGCAAAAACTGAAGTCCAGTTCCTGTGGTTGCTGCAGTGATGGTGATCCTGCTTAGAAAGTTTACTTAATTTCTCAACAATTTTTCATAATAAAAGGTATTATAACCCCTCCCTTTCTTCCCATTACTCACAACATATGCCACCTCAGTTCAACTGAGAGCTGGAAAATACAATATATATAAGAGCTGACTATCTGGTAAAGTATTATTAGGAAAGTATCTAAAGTACCTCAGCTGTCTTCAGGTTAGGATTGGAGGACAGAGGGACAACAGTACTATGTGATAAAGAGGTTTTCTGTGGACCACAAAACACATTTTATAACCACTAACTTGTGTGATGATGTATCAGTCCTCAAACCACATTAAAATGAATATCATGTTATATCACGTTTTTGTATTATGTCAGCACCTGTTTCAGGTGTGTTGCAGAAGATAATCCCACTTGTTAGCTATGGAGGTGCTAGACATGGCCCTTATCTCTCCTGCTAAGAAAAACAGCTTGCATAAATTGTATACTGTGAATCTTATCAAAGGATGTTGGTTGCTACTTCTTCAGATTTTTTTTCTGGTTTCCATTAAAAAAGCTTACTGGTCAGTGCCTCTGAGATTTTTGCCTACATCACTTTTTATTTTCACTAAAAGAGAAGACGGAGAAGGAGAAGGAGAAAGAGAAGGGGAAGGGGAAGGGGAAGGATGAAGAACAAAAGAGGAAGGGAAAAGGAGAAAGGAAAGAAGGGGGAGATTGATTCTCAGTGAGGATATTTGTTTTGTGGAAAGAATACGAAAAATGAGGATGTAGGAGTGGAAATATAAATATAAAAACAGAAAGTATAAAGAATAGATAACAGTAATACAACTGAGGACTCAGAGTATCTGGAGATAGTACGACGTTTAATTTGTTGTTTGAATAGAAAGGACATGGTACAAAAATG
Source organism: Buceros rhinoceros silvestris (assembly GCF_000710305.1). NCBI lineage: Eukaryota > Metazoa > Chordata > Aves > Bucerotiformes > Bucerotidae > Buceros > Buceros rhinoceros. The sequence goes on along the minus strand of NW_010421626.1, from coordinate 23,195 downwards.
TTAGAATACGATTTAGATACGATACACATACGCAGACTCTCCACTATTTGCAAAGTGCAAGCTTATTTACTACATTTTTTCTATATATTATTGTCATAATGTGTTATTTTACTACTACTACATCTGGAAATGACATCACCAGTAACACTCAAGCAATCCAGCTACTAGATTGGAAGAAACTACTAGAAACTATGCTAGGACACACAGAAAATGAGGAGGTGACGGGTGATAGCCAACACGGCTTCACCGAGGGCTACCAAGCAGCATTCTCCAGGGGTTGGTATTGGAACCAGTGTTGTTTATGATCTTTAACAGCGACATGGACAGTGCACCCTCAGCAACTTTGACATCACCACGCTGAGTGGTACGGTTGTGGTGGTTTAGGATTTAGCATGGCTTTAGTAGCAGGGGAGGAGGCTGCTGACTTTTGTTTGGCATTGTTTTGGTAGCAGGGGATACAGCTGTTGGAGTGGCCCCTGTAAGAAGTTTCTCAAAAAGCTCCCCACCACAGCACCAGTTTGGCCCCACCTTTGGCCAAGGCTCAGCCAATCAGTGCCTCTGAGAATAAACTATTTAAGAGGAAAAACTAGTTTCGCAAGGGCTTTTTGTTTTGGAAGTGTTTTTTTGTTTTGGAGGGAGTAGGATGGAAGGAGAGACAACCATGCAGGAACCAACCAAGTGGTCACTCAGAGTAAGTGAGAAGAAGATTGAGGAGACAAACTAGTACAGCCACTTCCCTTTGGCCCCTGGCAAGGTGGCAGGCTGAGACCCTGCAGTCCTCAGAGAGCACTCGTGGAGAAACAGTTGGGCTGCAGAGAGCTGGAGAAAGACCCATGATGCAGAGAGCTGGAGATCCTGAAAAAGGCCATGACTTTGAGGAAGACTGGGTCGGTTCAGTGCTGGGAGAACCAATCCTGGTGACAGACCTCCACAGCAGCCAGAGATGTTCACAGAGGATGTGGAGAGGATGCCATGGGGCCACAAGGCAAAACTGCATGGAGTGTTTCCCATGAAGAAGAGCAAGTGGAGAGAGCTGGGACCAACTGCATCCCCATCCTGTGCTGCCCCCCCTGCGCTGAGGGAGGAGGTGGCAAAGCTGGGCCCATGAAGAAGGGAGGGGTGAGGGGAAAGATGTATTTAAGAACTGGTTGTTTCTTTTATTGTTCAATCGATTTTGTTGTGGTTTTGTTGTTGAAATTAAATTGATTGTGTTGAGCCTGTCTTTTGCCTGAGGCAGTAAGTGGTGAGTGAGCTCTCCCTCGGCCCTTGTCTTGACCCTTGTCTTTTGCTGTATTTCCATCTGCTGGAAGAATAGGGTGTGTGGTGCTTAGCCACTAGTCAGGTCTAAACCACAACAGCAGTTGATACAATGGAGGGAGGGGATGCCATCCAGAGAGACCTTGACAGGCTTGAGACATGGGCCCATACAAACCTCATGAATTCCAACAATGCCGAGTGTGAGGTGCTGCATGTCGGTCAAGGCAATCCCAAAGACAAATACATGCTGGGCATTGAATGGATTGAGAGTAGCCCTAAGGATAAGGTCTTGGGGGTATTGGTGGATGAAAAACTGAATGTGAGCCAGCAATATGCACTTGCAGCCCAGAAAGCCAATCGCATCCTGAGCTGCACTAAAAGAAGTGAAGCCAGCAGGTCGAGGAAGGTGATTCTCCCTCTCTATACTGCTCTTGTGAGACCCCACCTAGAGTACTGTGTTCAGCTCTGGGACCCACAGTGTAAGAAAGATGTGGATCTGCTTAAGCAGGTCCAGAGGAGGAACACAAAGATGGTAAGGGGGCTGGAAGACCTGCCATATGAGGACAAGCTGAAAGAGTTGCAGTTGCTCAGCCTGAAGAAGAGAAGGCTCCGGGGAGACCTTATAGCAGCCTTATGGGGACCTACAGGAAAGATGGGGAGGGACTTTTATCAGGGAGTGTAGTGATAGGACAAGGGGTAACGGCTTCTTACTGAAAGAGGGGGGTAAGACACTGGAAGAGGTTGTCCAGAGCCTAGAGTACTGTGTTCAGCTCTGGGACCCACAGTGTAAGAAAGATGTGGATCTGCTTAAGCAGGTCCAGAGGAGGAACACAAAGATGGTAAGGGGGCTGGAAGACCTGCCATATGAGGACAAGCTGAAAGAGTTGCAGTTGCTCAGCCTGAAGAAGAGAAGGCTCCGGGGAGACCTTATAGCAGCCTTATGGGGACCTACAGGAAAGATGGGGAGGGACTTTTATCAGGGAGTGTAGTGATAGGACAAGGGGTAACGGCTTCTTACTGAAAGAGGGGGGTAAGACACTGGAAGAGGTTGTCCAGAGAATCTGGGAAGTGCCCTGGAAGTTTTCAAGGCCAGGTTGAATGGGACTCTGAGCAACCTGGTCTAGTGGATGTTGTCCTCACCCATGGCACGGGGTCTGGAATTAGATGATCTTTATGGTTCCTTCCAACCCAAATCGTTCTATATTTCTAAGAATGCTTCAGTTTCCTTCTGAAGGTGCAAAGACGTGGACACATTGCTTCACAGCTTTTTTTATTTTCCCCTTGGAAAATAATACTGATCAGACAACGATGATATAAACCATAAATATACTTGTTTTTGCCAAACTGCTGTTAGAAAAGCTTCAAAAGAGCTTTACAAATGTTGTAAAAGCTTTAAGGAAACTTTATGAAAATGAGAATGAATCACTTAGTTTTGAATTGATTAACAATTCATCCAGCATAAATTACTTTAAAATTGTGCTAGATATAGTCTGAATTTTTGTTTCAGGCTGAATTAAAATTGAATTTTGCTTTATTTTGGGGGACATCAACAGAAGAAGCCTCTTTCTGAATTTGTTCAGATAGGTATGTCATTGCAGTTAAAAAACTCATTCTGTTTCCTCAGTCTAAAAATCTAAAAAGCAGTACATTGCTTGCCGTTTTCTCTCTAATTCAACACCTCTAATTTATCCTGAGCTCTGTCAATTTTCAGGAACTATTTCTCTGTCTTCAAGCATTGTCATGAATTTTGGATTGTCAGCTGAAACACAAACAGAAAGACAGCAGTTGCGGACAATAAGATTTGATAGAAGCACAAATTACATATAGTACAGATGCCCAAGACAGTACTGGACGTGATGGAAGCAGGTGTCTATTAACCTAGAATGTAGTCACAAAAATGGTATAAACACAGTCTAAATTAACATAAAACCAACATTCACTCCTGAAAGGACTCTGTAATGGCATTGAACCTAGAGAAATCAATACCATTTACTAGAGAAAAAAGATCAAAACTCAACCTGTATTTATCATTATAAGCCTACTCAATGCAGTCTCTGTACCAGTATTATACACCTCTTGCACGGGAAAG
>NW_010421626.1:394-19750 GCF_000710305.1 Buceros rhinoceros silvestris | reverse complement strand
AGAGTGACAGTGTACAAACCTCTCCACCTATTATAGCACGTAAACTCAATAAACTCAATACAATACTTTGGCAATAGTAGTGTAGAGAAAAAAATCCTTACTTACAGTCATGGGAGTGACGGAAATCCCTCATAGCCTGAAATTCGTGGTCCCCTGTGTTCAAAGTGCAAAGATGACTTGTTTAATTTTTCATTCTAGAATGTTCATTCTTTTACAAAGTCTTGACATTAAACCAGTACGCTCTGTAAGGTCATGCTTTTGTACATTACGGGTTTGGAAAAGACCTGATGGCAAATTACATTTTAAAAAGCAACAGGAATACCACGTGGTCTTTTCACGCTATTTGAGAGCAAGAGTCAATTTCACAGCAATTCAAAGATACCAACAATATCTATTACAAATAATCATGATGCAAAGCGTGATAACTATTGTGGCATTTCTCTTCTCTGGTGCTAGGAAATCCTTGCATACCTAAACTAAGCAACTCAATTTCTGTTTTGTGTAATCTGCCCTCCCAAAACTTCAAGGTAGAGTTATTAAGAAAGTTACACTATACACATGACTCTTTACAAATAGTATCAAGTAAAATTACAGTCTTTGCTTGCTGACCATTGAATTAACTAAAGGTTTTGACAATGTAATTTACAAGGGACTCGAAGATTTTGCAGACTGTGAATGCCCTGCAAACTTTATTTCTGACACGTTTAAGTCTTCTGTAATAAGATGATGGTTAGAGAGGTGGAAAATGATGAGATCTCTCTAATATCATAAATGTTTTTAATTTTGTCTCTGTTGTGCAGGTGGAAGCACTTTGTGCCATGGGCAGAGCTGTATTTATTCAGTTTCTTACCGATGTAAGTTGGTCAGTCTGCAGACACGTGTGGCTGATTTCTTCATTAGTGAGCTTCTTTTTGCTGCTGGTTGTGAGTTGGTAGCTCACTTAGTCAATACAATTCAATTTACTATTGATGACTCTCCTAGTGCGTACGATCCCTTTATTCTTTCTGTGAACTTAAGACAATGGAAGCACCAAACCAACCAACACAGTGGCACAAGCACAGGCACTCGCATTTCTGCACTTCACAAAATTTTCTCAAGCCTACAGAAAGTTTTACTAGTTAGGCACCATTCAGATACAGAGACATTGTGAAACTGCTTCCATGTTGCCAATTTCAACTCCTAATTTGAAATATTAGCATACTGGCCATCTAGCCACGAGAAGGTCAGTGTCTACATGCATTGGGCCCTTGTTTTCAGAACACTCCAGCATGTTCATAAGACATAGACAATTTATTCTCAACATGGAAAATGCAGTTTCCTAGGCACTGTCTCTAGTGTAGCTGGAAAACTAAATGACTACACGCTTCTAACAGCAGAATCCTTAAATAACAACCAATATTGAAACTGATCCCAAAAACTTGGCTATGATAATGGTTAGACAATATGATCCAGCTCTCAGATATTTATGATTTCTCTTGGTGCCTTCTTCCAAGGCAGTCAATGCAAACTACAATACCCTTTGAAACATGAGAGTATACTACGCAAATCTGAGCATAAGAAGGCAGTTTACAGAGCAGCAGATTCAATATATTCCGTCTGATTCTAATTTCATGATACTTTGTATCACAACGTCATAGTCTTCTGTTTTCCTCAAATGGAATTGAATAAATTTTTCGGCACTCACTGGGGTGAACAGAGCAAGAGAAGATATTGCTGGCCTTTCATCCATCCTGGAGTAAAGTCCAGTAGTTCTTCCTAATGAAAAGAGCTGCACAGAAGCCTGGACTTTGTCCTACACCTGCAAGTACTCTCTTCTGCTACGACATCTTTCCTGAGAGATCAATGTGACCTACCAACTGGGTGGTAAGGTTTTTTTTGGAACTGCTGGGATAGCCCAAGGGCTCCTAGTGACCATCAGCCAGATGCCCAGTCATATGTGAATGAAGCTCCAAGACATACAGAAATGCAACACAATGTTCAGTAATTTTCTTGCAGCTTTTCTCTCTCCACAGATCAACCCCTAAGTAATAAACCTTTCTGCTAAGGACAACAGAGTTAATGAGCTTTGCTACACCATATGTCCATCAGCTAGGCCATAACTACCTCCCCTGTCTCCTGATATTAGTGGCTACAAAGGAAAAAGGAACATTATAATTTTTTAAAAGATTAAAGATTTCATTTCCCCTGGATTAACTCAGCTAAAAGCCAGGCACACTCTTCTGAGGCCTCTGAGAAAAATTCCATAGTCTAAATGAATAAAGTAATTGTTTTCTAAGATTAGACCACTGACAGCTCAGGAGAATTGGACCACTGAGACCTCATGAGAAAGAATTTTTATCCAAGTTTATTTCCTAACTCTTTTCTGAGTGACGCAATAATATCCATGCGTAATGGCTCTCCTTTTATTTATTTTAAATAAGTTCCCTCTTATTGTATTAGTTGTCATACCAAATTAGTGACTGACTGAAAATCTAATTTTTTCATGCAAGGTTTCAAAGTTTGTGTGATAGTTCTTTCAACTATAATTTGACCCATTATTTTCAGTGGAGTTAAGCCACTTAGGAAAGCAATAGTCCTTTATATGAGAAATTTCAGGTGCCTGAAAATTCCTGAAAACAAAGACATCAACGTGTTGAAATTTTGAACATTAATATTGCTACTTTTACTATCGTATATCATCTCATTAATGCCTATTTGTTTAGACTTCCAGATCCAGTACTTGCTGTATACGTCTTAAGAGTCATCACAATGCCTTTGAGTCCTGTTTTCAGCACTTGACAATTTGCAAAACATTACAAAAAGGAAATACAATAGGTGTATTTCTCTAAATAGGTGTATTTCTCTAAAAGTTAGAGAGACTATGGGTTTCATTTCACAGTCAACATAACCACATGAGGAGCATGAAAGGAGCAAGACTGCACTCACTGAAGAAAAGATGTATTATTTGTGCAGAAACATGCAGGAAAACAAGAGAAAAACTAGAAAGAAAATTCACAATTCCTAATGTCATGTCACTGTTAAACTTATTTTTGCAATACTTTGAATAAAAGATAATTGTTGTGTTCATCAGCTTGTATTGACTTGTGTTGACCAGCTAAATAAGTGGATTACAAAAACATGTCAACTGATGAAAAAATAATTCATTAAAAAAAAATTTCCCCATAAAGCAATTTAATTCTGAGACTGCACAATGAAGAGAAAATACTTAAATTGTAATTTATGATACTATTTTTTTAGGAAAGGCATTTTGCACTTTATTAGCTCTGGTGAATAATTCTTGTCTGATCAGATCTTACTGAAGAGTACAAATTTGAGTGTGTATTGGTTGTCTTTTAAAAACAGGATGTTATTTTAAAGTGTTTGCAATAATACATATTTATGTATTTCCTGTTTTGAAAAGAGGATACTATTCTGACTTCAAATGTATGGAGAAAATGCTTTCTGAATCTGAAGCTATGCTTCAGGAAAAATTACATCAATAAGTTGAAAGTTGTGTTTGTTAAGTATAAATGATCTTCAGAGAAAGTATAAATTTTTTTTCTGTACTATGGACCACCGTGCAGACAATAAAAGACTGTAAATTATTTACCAAAGACATCTACAGAGATGTTTTAGACAAACCTTTGGAAACAGCTTTTATTTTTTAGTTCTACTGTAATAAATTATTCCACCATCTTTTCAGAAGCAAGCCCTAATGTTATCTCTACTCTTTCTGAATATATTCCCACTTGGAAATAGAAGTAAAAAAGCAAAAGAGAGGGAACTCCTTACTATGATACCATTTCATAAACAGAAACTAAAATCAACAGGTGGAACTTCATAATTCTTCCCTTTGAACTTAGACACACGGTTGGTTAAACCACTAGATTCAAACAAAGTTTCTCACATATTTTTTTATGCCTTTTCTTTAAAAATGTGAGGTTTTTTGGCGATATATTTTGGTTTGGGAGAAATATTTTCTTTTGTTAAAATATTCACTTTTTTCTTATTATTCCTGCAGCCAAGAGGCAACACTTCACTGAAGGAAGAACCAGGTAAAAAAAAAAAAGACATCAGGGAAGAACCCATTCCATTCCAAAGGTAAGTTTTCTTGTCCCCTTTAACTTTATTGAAGGCAGTTTCATTATACTGGAACACAAAATACAGATTTCTCTCTGGGGGACTCTCAGCCACAGTCAGATTTTTCTGAAGATTTTTGAAAAGTCATTTAAATTAACAGCTGTCTGTAAAGTTCTGTGAAGCTCTATTTTTATAAGGAAAGAAGGGAGGTGTGGGTAAAGAAACCTTAGGTTCAATACGCAATGTTTGGGAATTTCTACTGTCTAGGGATGTTCAGAAAAAAAAATCCTTCTGATTCTTTGATTAGGAGGGAAGGGAATTAAATTGCCAGTGCAGGGGAGTTTTGAAACAGAGACTTGATACTTAGGGACAAGCATCCGCTACTACCACATTAAAAAAAATAAAAGCATTAAAAAAATCCTATTAAAACAGAAAAGTAGAATCTAATAGAGTCTTTCTTATAATCTGTGAAGCGATGACATCAAAAAGCAGACAAGCAACTAAAGAAACATGATCCTTCATATTGTGATGCAGAGATCTAAATCAGAGGGTCTAAAACTATTTGCCTCAAAAGTTATCTGCTTCTAAAACACAAACGTATATAATAATTACTGCATCTTGATAATTATTCAAATCTAAGCAAGGTGTTCTATTTTTTCTTTTTCAAAAGAAATCTCAAAAATAATATCTTTAATATTCTTTGCTTTCTGTAGGTGCTCCAAACTTTGAACCATGAAAATGTCTTTGCATTTTTTCTGTTTTAATCAAACTGTTCAAAAGAATCTTTTATTCTTAGTCATTAAGAAAAAAAAGGCTCACTGAAAACAGTATTGAGAAAGTAAGACATAATTTTAATATTAATAATTATAAACTTCTTCCCAACGAACTCACATGCAGATATGTAGCTCCACCTACAGGAGGAGCTCTAGCTAGGAGTAGTAAAAAGAAGGAGGAAGATAAAGGTGCATTTACACCTGTTAGTACTGAGTTTCTTTCTTATTGTGTAATACATTGAGTAATATTCCCTGTTCTGTGAAAGAAAGAAATACTCTGACAAATCTAAATTCCAGTAGGCAAAGAAAAAATAATCTTTCCCAGAAATTTAAGTATGGTTTTAAATTCTTAAATGTTCTTAATGATAAGATTCTTTGATACATGTTGAAAAATAAATGCTGCAAAATTGGTCTAAAATCTTATTTAAAATTAAACTAAAAGTAAACTAAAAAGGTTTTAGTCAATAGCATTTTAACTATTGATTTTGATTTTTATATGACTTTGCCCTTTAGCCACTTTTAAAATGGAAAATGTAATATGTAAAATATATACACTTGTTTTGACATAAAGATTAATTATCTAATTTCTGTAATCTATCTCAGCCTTGGATAGATGCAGGAAAATTCCTGGGAGGCAGACACTGCGTCTTTGAGGCAATGTGCAACATTTTGAAAGTCAGAACACAACCTTGATATGAGAAACAATAATGGTCTCTGCCAATTTATTAAATTGAATCTCTTCTACTCACATAACTTCATTGGTATGGGTTAAGCTTGAAGTGTCTCTTCCCTCATGTTCTCATTTTTTTAAGCACACTCAGTCAGTTAGTGACAGTTTTGTCTCTTCTTTACAAGAAACACAGAGCTGGGTATCAATATATAGATTTAATATGAACTTCTTATTTTTGGTATCTTGGAGATGTCTAAAATGTATTTTGAATTGGAAAATAGACAGGTTCAATCAACGTGACAGGTTCTGAAAGGACTCACGCTCTCTTATTACCATCTTTCAAAAAACAAAATGCAGAGTAAAGAATAAAAAAGCATATGAAATATGCTGAAAAGCAGTTAGTTGATGGATCAGTGTGTAGGATGACCAACAACTAGTGAATATGGTAGCTTGAAAATGCATGTACATGTAATGATGTGAAAAAAAAATTGTGTAAGCAAGATTGTTTCTTTACACTCAGCATAATCATCTGTAATAGTTCCTTTTTTAATATTCATTTTTTAATACATTTAAGAATTGGCTTAACAATGTGCCATACAGTACTCAGCACTGCAATACTCCTTAAGCTTTTAAATTTTAATTTTTTTCTTCCTTCTGCTCATGACAGAGACTTCAGCACAGTGGAAAAATGACAAGGACAGAAGGGGATAAAAACAATTAACTTACTGAAATAAAATAATCAATACCAAACAGCAAGGGGCTTCTTAAGCATCCACACTACCAGCACTCGAGTGAGGAAACTCTGAGATAACTGTTGCCACACTGCTTGGCGCTCCACCAACGCAAAGCAGTCATATGGAACAGTGTACAGCAACAGGAACACACACACGCAATGAGATCTCTCGAGATTATATATAAATTCCTGATCTGATAATAGTACTAGGGGTAAAACAAGCACAGCCATTGTAATTACTCCTAAATCTGAACCACCTCTTTTTCACTGCTACTGTGATTCCTTTGTAATCTTTCTCATCGCGCTTTATGTAGGTATTACCGTAGAGCCTGCTTCAGTGGAACAATGCAAATCAACAGGAGTAGCAGTACACAGAAACAGCTGATGAGTTGATCTCAATAGCTTGTATGAACATCAGTAGGGAAAAAGCCTAACAATGTTGTGGATGATGTATATATGACACTTCTGCAATTTAAATATGATATATTTGTCTGGTGGATTTTGTAGTAACACTGGAAAAACTAAATTGGATGTGGAGACCTGAAGTGCTTATTTGCATGTTAATCCTATGTGACTGTTTTCAATAGAAATACTATGGTATTGGATCCAGCCAAAAGCCTGGATACATTTTAGATGAATTTTCTGCTTTGATTTTGAAGTTGAAGTTCTTTGCCAGAAGACAAAATTAAAAAATCGTCAGGAATATACATATATGTTTCTACATACATAAAAATATAAACATATACATTTTAGAAGACCATAAATCATTCTCATTCATAGAAAGATCTTACTATATGAGTATAATAATTCCTGCAGAAAAAATGCTAGTATGTACCCAGAAAATGTCATTTGTATAAACAAGTTGTGAATTGCAAAATTCAGTAGATTTAAATAATGCACAAGTAATATCCATAAATACTGTCATCTTCTCGCACTTGTCTGTGACTATAGGATGCTTGCCTTGGTGTGAAAATATATGTATTTTAAGTAATTCATTAATTCAGTGAAATACATTCTATGTACTATGTTCCTTGATTCTACAGAATATATCAGGTCTTATATATTTCTTAAGGTCTGTAAGGCATAATCCTTAAGTATGGACTATATTATGTTGATATTTTCTAGAACTAACCTGATCATTAGCAGAATTCCCACTTCACTAAAATGTTCTTTAATCCCTATTTTTCTGCACATTGAGCACTGTTCTACAGATGGAGAACAGCTCAATGGAAACGATACATGGAATATAAAGAGACTGATGGAACGGAGATGAAATGGAAATTATGTCTATCTCACAAATGAGGAAAAGTCATGATATTGCTGACTTACAGGTGGTTTTCCTCACAGTTAGGAGACATACCTTAAATTCAATTTGCTACTGAAAGAGCAAATATCTTACAAGGTGTTTTATGTAACTGGCAGACATTTTTCAAATTTGTTTTTCTGAAGACTTCCAAGAAAGCTTTAAAATGTCAGTCCATATGAACTATGGACAATTGTGGAAGGATTAGATTTGCACACAAGCTCTTAAGATACCTTAAAAATTTTAGTATGATGATACTATATGGATAATGTTACCTTCTTAATGCAAGTAAAAATGAATTTATCACACTTTTACACTTCTCCCTGTAGAAAAAACACAAAGTGAAGCTGACTTAAAGTGGGTGGAATCTGAAACAAAACCCCTCTGGTATCTTCTGGAAAAGTCGTATTAAGAAGGATGTCCCTCAGCCAGATCCTATTCCTCCTCAGTTAATCAAAGTAAGTTTAGAAAATTATTGAATTTTTAGTAAGAATACCTTAGTATAATAAATCATTGAATAAATTTACTAAGCCATGTGCTATAAGGCATAACTATACAATTTTCCTCTGTCATTGACAGATACAATATTTCTTTTGTATTATTCAACCCTTCTCGTGTATAAAGCAGCATAGTTTCTGGCGGATTAAAAATGTAAGATATAAATTAGGAGGACTCAAGAGCAGACCATGAAAAGTAAATAGCCAAAGATATAAACAATTCTTAAAAGTGTAAATAAAGGACGAAGGAAAGTTACGAGAAAACTCATTTTTTGGCTGGATTTTAAAAGACAACATTACAAAAAGGAGGTATATGCTTTATTTTGTCAGGTTTCTGCAGAAGATGGAACAAGTCACGTGCAAACTTTCTGAACATTAGCTGTATGAAAATACTGGAACAAACAGATAAATTGAAAAGCTGTAGTTCATTAGGCCTAGATACAAAGTTATTCACGAGTTCCGCCGGAGCCTCGGAGTCATCTGGCTGAACTGTGAGCTCTAATGCAGTAGTTAATGGAAAATGAAAAAGGCTGCAGGGTAGCAAATCTACTTATCCTAGCTATGACTCCAAAATCATGGATATCAGCAGTCAAAAATGCTTTAAAAGGGTATGATACAGGAAAATATTAAAAACCAGTTATGAATTTCTGCCTAATTTGTTCATTGCTAGTGCAACAGGGGTATCTTCTACTAAGAGCAGCTAAAGAATATACTTCCATATTACATTATATAAAAATATAATCATAAATTTTTTATTTTCAAAAGTTATTGTCAGTAAAACACGGGAGTGCTCATAGGACAAGAGGAGAAGTTTTATCATGGATCGAGCCTCGGTTAATTGGAAAAAGACAGAAAAAAAGGGAAATTAAATCATCAGTTTTCATTAACTGCAATGGTTTGTATGTTAATTAACACATTATTTATTATATATTTATTCCTGTAAAGGGTCAAGCTGACACAGAAATTTTCAGAGGACATAGAATTGTATGAGCTGATATGTCAAGGTGGTAAGTTAGTGGAGAAAACTGATTAAATTCACTGTTAAAGAATGAAGTAATATATATTAGGAGCAATATTTTAAGCATCCCGCAAAGAATGGATAGTAATATGGATTATAATTATCTATAGTGACTCAGCTGAAAAAAACCCCTAGTGTCATATTACTGGCTAGTAGCACGTAAAGCTTTGAAAAATCCTGCAGCCTTCAAAAAAACCCTCAGACAACAAAACAACAAATATCTCTAGAGAAGTAACATAATATAAACAGTTTTTTATATACATACATATTAAAAAACCCAACAATCTTCAGTGTTCTTTGATGTTATTCTTCCCCCAGCGTGTGAACTTCAGTGCTGATTATCCCATCTTGAACACGACAGAGCACAAACAGAAGGGATTAGAACTGAAGGTTGCATACTGAAACATTTTTCCTTAAGGAGACACGATAAAGATTCTTAGGATGAGAGCACACAATGGAACCATACAGAACGACAGATACCACACAGGCAAAGCAGCATTTCAAAATATACTTATGTGACTTTAACCTTTTAAGTTTCATTTTCAAGTGTCTAAGGAATTTAGAATGAAACATTTAAGACTGATAAGTTTCTTTAGGTCCTCTGATAAATTATACACAAGAAATCAGGTTTTCTTTTCTAGAAAGAACATAGAAAAGTTCATTGATATTGAAGGGTAACAAAATGAAAACACGCAGATATTTATATATTTATATCTACTTTTACGTACGTGTGTGTCTAAGCAAAATGCATAATTGACTTACGTGATTGAATATATTAAAATTTCATAGCAGAAGAGTAGGAATATACATAAAACCCCAGGTTAAAACCAGTAAAATGTAACTATGGATAATGATATTTGTCACAGTTACCATAAGAAAGGAAAAATTGCTTGTCAATCTTGTAATCTATTTAGTGGTAAGCTTGCACAAGCAAGCTGAATCCTCTGGTAAGCAGAACAAGCGGAAAGTCAGCAGATGACAAAATCATGCATATTCAGGGAAGGAGAAAGGCACCTTCCTTCCTCCTGAGCAAAACAGCTTGTTTTCCCTCGGAGTTCTCTCCCAGAAATTCTTCTCCCAACTGACACAGTATTTTACATGGAATAAATTGGTTGAAAAAGGTGTTATTATGAGTCCATCACCATTAAACACGGTGAAGATTTCTTTTTGGTATCAAGATCTCAGATTACTGACTCATATAAAATATAAATGGAAAATTAGTATTTAAGGCTTGGGAATTACCTGATTATGCTGCATTAGGAAATGAAATACAAAAATCCTGCATGTTAGCCATGGGGGCTGAATGTCAGAGCTTACTTAGTTCAGTCAAGAAGACTGTCTAGGTAGAAACCTGTTTTTTGCTGGTTACCTTCAGCTGATTAGGAGAGGTACACTGTTCAGTTGGTGTGAGAGACCAATCACAGAGTATGTCTCAAACACCCGCTGTTGGTGCCATGCCATGGAAACTAACCATGGCTACAGCATTCCAGATGTAGCTGGGAGGGAAGGAATTGGGATACAGAACTTTGTGAAGGCTGGGTGGCCCTACCTTCCCACCTAGGTCAGGTGGCCCTGCCCTGCGCCCTACCCCCTTACCTGGATATCACCTATCAGGAGCTGCCATTAGATCAACCCAGGTTGCCACAGGCCCCTCCTATCCCAAATGAGGCGCTGTCATTAGATAGTTTATAAAAGGTGCCTCCAACACAGTATCGTTGGTGAAGCCACCTCAATGACTCCCTGCTGGCTGGACTAAGGCAGGAACCTGGACTGGTGATCTCTATCCTTTTCTTTCCTCTATCCTTCTCTCTCTTTCTCATTTCTTATTCTCCTTTTCCACACATACAGGCTATTATTCATTTAGCTCATAAGGGTGGGTGGTTGTACCAGTTAATAAGATTAGTTTGCCCACTAGACTTCATGCCTTGTAATAAAAAGAATTTTACAGACCTGGAGTGTTGCTTCTCATTATTCATGCTGTTTGAGATCCACGAACCTAAGCTGCCCCGTTCTCAATTAGTGTTTGGGGTGGGACAGTTGGGTGTTATGAAAAACAGAAATTTAGAAAATGCAAGGCAAAGATATCTTGATGGGAGTAAGAAAGATACACACATAAGGCAAAGCAAACCACAATTTACATGTGGTTATTTGGCATCTTTGGCTGTTTGTTAGTGAGCATGAGGTATCAGCAGAACAAATAATGTCCTTCTGTGGGGAACTTACTATTCAACTATCCAGTATGATATTTCTCGATGATGGAAAATGAAAGTGAAAAAAACCTTATGATGATGATCTGATCTAATACTGTAACTTTTACTTTCACATTATTAAAAGGGAAATTATAATCCTCTATTACATGTATGTCCTTGCTCTCTAAAATTCTAAAATGTAATAAAATACCTCTCTATTTAAAACTTTAACATATCTATAAAATAATTTAGTATCTATTCTAATGTAACATTAGAATATTTAGTACCTATTTTAATTTAATAATAGAATACATGGACATAACTTTGACCAGCTTTATACATACTAAAGGTTTAGAATCTTTTAAAATTTTTACCAATTAGTTAAGGGAATATTAGAAAGTGACAGGGGAACATGAGGTGAAAGTATTAGTTTTATGTATATTGGTGGCGGAAAAACATATTACATGCAAATTTGATGCTAAATAATGAGTTAACATGTTGTTTCACAAACCTGACTCACACAGACTTATTTTAAAGCAATTAAAATTGTACATAGAAAAATCACATTGATCAGAGCATTCAAGCACAGACAGAACTAGGTATATGGTATATCACAGGCCCTTATATTTGCCTCAGACTTAAATTTAAATGTTTTATTTTGTTAGAGTATAACAACCTGATTAAAAGACAGATCCAGATTTTATTTGGGAACCTGAAGAACCTGCAGACTTTATCAATGGTTTTGGGAGTTTGAACATACAGTTCATCTCATAATGAAAAATACATACTGTATTTATACTTTAAAGCATTCTGGTAGCAGTCTCCAGAAAGAAAAACTATGAAGTCTTTCTCTATTAGACAAAAAAATTCACTGATATTTTCCTCTCTCACCAGCTAACTAATCTCTTTGAATACTCACTATTAGACATTTTCTCCAGTTTCCAAGCACTTGGTCTTTTCTGTAAGTTTTCTACTTTTCATCTCAATTTTATTGTCTGGGCATAAGAAACTCATATAATTTTCTTTTATCAGCTTTATCTATACTATACGTGTAAACAACTTAATCTCTATTCTCCAAATCCCTAATTTAGTTCTACATATAACAAATAAAGAGAAAAACCTTTTTAAATGCCACATGGGGGGGGGGTGTGTGTGTGTATGATAGTGATTTAACTATTTTATGACTTTTTAACTATTTTCAGAATAATTATTTTTAAGGGTACAATCCCAATTTTGAGAGTGTCACTTATGTATCTACTTTTTAAGCATACAACTATCCAGGCAGCTGTACAAAAGCACTTTTATCAGACAAACTTTTAACATCCTCAGAGAAAGGATTCACATTTGTTTGACAAGACTTTATCTTCCGAAAACCTTCTGCTTTGAGTTCTAGCAGTAATGCTCTGTATTCAAAGCTTTTGAAACGTTATGTATAGAAACCCACCTCACCATTCTATTAGCTTCTCTTTTACAAAATGGGTCACATTGCTTGGGTTTCTATTTTATTTTTTTTTAAGCTTCAATATTACATTCACAGCTTCCAGGAGTTTCTAGAGTATTCCAAGTTTCCTCTAAAATACAGTATATATCTGCTTCTGAATTCAGTTCATCTGAATCAGCTGCTTTCAAATATTCATCATAAAAACACTGCTTAATGCTTTCCTTAGAAACTAATTGCTTGGAAAATACTTCACCATCATTATGACTGCACTCTCCTTTCCAGAAACAGAAAAGAGATAGATATTGTACACTTTTTTTTTCTGTCATTACTAGCAATTTGATTTCCTTAAACTTTCAATAGTGCCATTTATATATATATATAAGGAGATATTCCTTTTCCCCCCTAATATAACGCAATCTGTATTTTATTGTCCTTAGCTAAGCCAAGGATTGTTCCTCGGTCTCGCTTTCTCTATATTTCATAGCTCCTAGTTCATATCAAATTACATTTGCCTTCCCACTTTTTACACTGTGATATTATATACATGGGGTTTTAGGAGTTGCTTTTCTCCGTCATGGTACAGTGACTATTTGGCTAGCTACTGGCTAGCTACTAAGCTGCTGCTTTTTTAATTTACCTTTCAGTCACAATCTCATACCTTTCTTACCCTTTTATCTCCAAAGAATGTCACTCAGAACATGTTTAACTTTGAGAAATTAGCCTCTTTGATATAGCAGTTCTCCGCATTATTGTTAACCTTCCTCTATTTACCAACAGTAAGTACAAGCAACTTAAAACCACTAGTCCCTTGGCAACAGTAAACTTTAATTACAATGATTAATTCATTCTTATTTAGCCCAATAAAGGCCAAAGTTGAATGAGTGCATGTAAAGTATCTAGTCATGTATCTCCTAAACTGAATTCCCAAATAACAATCCCATTTTTCTTAAGAAGGAAAGAAGGGAATTTAAAAAAAAAAAAATTATTTTAGGTTTAAACAAGTAAATATTCTAACCATCTTCCCTCCCCTCCCCTCCCTCCCCCCCAAGCTCTAAACAAATTGTCTAAATATCAAATTTCAGGTAAAAAAATTGAGCATGTGCATAAATGTTGGCAGAGTAGGAAGTCCATGAGCAAGGAAGGGATTACTAGGAATTGAAAACCAAAGTGGTTTTAAATATTAACATTATGAACACGACAGAATATAGTTCCTCTCTTTGGAAACCTAGTTTTTTGAAACTTCACTCTATATATATGGGTCCTGTGGATATATATAACTCTGCAAACAGTTCATTTTAGCAGCTATTTGTCCGCATACATATTACTTTGGCTGTAAAACCTATTAGTTTCAGATCAAGCATGCTGAATGTAAAAAAGTGTAAAAAGTGGTTTAATTCCTTGATACAAGGCCAACAGGTACAACGATTTCTGAAGGCAAAACAAAATCATCTAAAATGGGAATTACAACATCTATTTGAAAAGCTGTAGAAACCCAAACGTTTTCCACCTATGTCAGATAGATATCATTATTTCAAAATTCCAGTTGTTAAATGGATTACTACAGACAAGCAATTTTAACAGTTAAGCTCTCTTTCAGACACCTCTATTATAGGTGAGCTTTCATCTTTAAATGTTGCTTGTTAGCATCAGTTCTTATTACAATGACAGATATTTTCCATTGAAACTTCTTGATTTCACAAGTTCATAATCATGTGAAAGCTTGAAGCTAAATTTTTCTAAAGGTGTTTTTTTTTAAACACATTTAAAACACTTAGTAGGACCATTAAAATGAAATAGCATCATTTATGCCAGCGTGAGCTGTAGAAGAGGTTCCAAAACTATGCAAGAGGAGACAGACTGAACCCTAGCAAAGACACTTCTCACGCAATACCCTTTGTTGTCAAACAGTTGTTTGCTGAGTAAGATGATGTCTAGGTATGGACAAGCATACAGCGATGATTTCCTTGAAAACTCTCCCAACATCTGGCACTATACGACTCAAAATAGAAGCTTGAGTCAAAGATGCTGTCTATGTTTTTATGCCCTTCACTGTATCCTTCTTCCTAAGAACATTCAAGCACAGTTAAACTGCCAGCATTCACCATGTCCTATTGTATTGTATCGACTAACCTGGAAATTAGAGCAAATGTCTTTTGCTTTTGGCTATTTCCCTATTCCAGGGAATTGGAAAGGTTATCTTCCTCATCTCTTAGACCTTTATATCAATTAATCTTTCCAGGTACAAGACTTTTTTGTGCCTTGCTTAATAGGATGTATACCTTTACGTCAATATTTACATAGCCAGATGGCCAGCAGGAAGTACCTGAGTGTTGAATTAAAAGTACCATTAGAAGAAGAAAAGGTTTTTCTGAACATTTATGGAACCAAGTATTTTTAAAAGACAATGTATGTTGGAAAAAGCTCAACCGGCAAGAAACCATATAAATATCTGCCTGTTACGCATGGCTGCCCAGTCAGAGCTAAGACATGAGAGAAATTGCTTAATACACTTGATTCCTAATAAATTGTGTCTCTAAAAAAAAAGGGAAAGAAAACATGTTCTATTACAGAGAGGATTATAAGCATTGATTCACTTTGAATCAGAAAAAAAACAGGATCAGCAGAACATTTCTAATCCAGTTCACATCAGTTTTAACTTCAGCACTTCAGACATGTTTTGTAGCAGTACGGCACCCATCAACATACTCATAAACACATCACTTTGGAATCTTTCTGGTTCAGCCCTACAGCTCTGACCCAGGCAGCGATATTGCCTGGACAAATGTCAGAGAATCATGACATTACAACATATTGCCACAGTGAACAATATTCAAACTATATAAAAAACCCTAACTCTTTTCAGTTCCCTTTACGACATACACAAAAATTTATCAATGTATCTGAAACAGATAAAGAAGCTCTTCCTGGCTGCGGAGGGACACAGGTAACATAGGAGATATGGGGCCATGCGGGAATATTTTAGAGTTACAGTAATAATAATGGCTCATATGATATCCCTATCTTTCATAGAATAGAATCATAGAATACCTCAATTTGGAAGGGACACATAAGAATCATCAACCCCAACTCCTTGCTCCTCACAGGACTAGCTAAAACTGACTCTGACAGGCTTGGTGCTGTGACTGCTTTCCCGGGGAGCCTGTTCCAGTGACTCATCACTCTCTCAGTGAAGAACCTTTTCCTAATGTCCCATCTGAATGACACATCTTTATTCCATTTCCTTGTGTCCTATTGCTGGTCACCAGAGAGAGGAGATCAGCCCCTCTCCCTCTGCTGCCCCCCTTCAAAACACTGTAGACTGTAAAGAGGTCAGAAGATGTAGATCATCTTAGTTACCAAAACAGACACAGAGTATAAACAACTCCCACTACCAAAGGCAGCTGCTCTTCTCTTTTATCTAAAAGCCATTGACCTCCCCCGTGGTTGTATATGTATTTAGAAGAAATACTTTTCCTTAACCAAACAGGAGAAGCAAGAAGTGGTCAGACCCAGAACTTAGTATTCAAACGTATTTATATCACCTCAACTTAAAGATTTAATTTACAGGGAAGCCAATCATCTTCTTCCAACTGTAGCCTGAGAGCATCAGTATTTTCTTAAAAGGCTACAGTTTTTCTTCTCCAGATGGAATGTTCTTCCCCCTCCCAGATCTGTTCATTGACATTCATTTCTTTTAAAATAAGCAACATTAGGACACTTCTCACAATCAGTTATATATATTCATCTTTGTTTACAGAAACTGGAGAACAGACCAAAGACTGAATTCTCTAGTAGTCCTTGGACAGGCTAAGACACATGCAATGCTTTGCTCATTGGGTCTGACAAAGGGAGAATTCCTACCTTTTCTTGCCTTTGAAATGCTCACATTAGTAATATATTCCAAATCCTGGCTAGCTGAAAAAACTCTTCATTAAATCTTCATAAGACTGTAATAATTAGGTAAGATTTCATAGTATATTAAACATTCTCCACCCATAAATTTAACATGCATTGGTGTAGAATTCCTGATTATAACATATGCCAGTATAAGATTTTTGACACAATTTTAAAACTCAAACTGTCCAATATATTCTTGCTAGTTTACTCACAGTTTTGGCGACATATTCATAAACTGTGATCAAAAGCATTTCAGCTACCTGAAAAGAAATTGAAAAAGGAGTAGAAACTTGCTTCTTCAGCTGAGGAAGAAAAATCTTTTTTTTTTTTTTTGTAAAAAGCCTCTTGCACAGGTGAAATGGCTGGGGGTAGAAAAGTGTTCGTTTTGGAGAAACATCTTACTGATGAGCAGTCTCTCTTGATATTTAAACAGAATTTTGCAAAGATTTTACTAATCTGAATATTTGAAAATATTAACACATATGTTTGATTTTCTGCTCAGATCATTTAGATGCTTTTCTAAAGTAAAACATACAGCACAGGACATGTATCAGCAGCTACATGTAATATTAGCAGCTCTTTAAGCCCTTAGAAGTTGAATTTTAAGATTCCATACAGAAACATTATATTGGAATAAAGAAAGTTAGTTTTAAGGCTGTATCAGTGCTGGTGGTGGCAGTGCGGGGTGCATTTTATATATATAGATATAGTTAGCAATTTCGATTTGAAACACTTTAAACCACCAAAATGCCAAGTATGAGATCACAGGGATTTAAATGATGAAAGAAGCCAAATGAAGGTAAGTAAACAACAGAGGATGAAATTTTAGAAAACATAGGTCTGCTCTCTCTTTCATTTTCCTTTTGTGGTTTCATGCCTTTTTAAAATTTTTTTCTCTTGTTTTTTGGGAATCCTAGTCTTCTTGGACATTTCTCAGCTATGACTCCAGAACACTGAATAATATTCTGCTGGCATAACTCAGTTGAACAGCATTAAGTAGCCACTAAATTCACTACTAGCTTCACTAAGTCAAGTCTAAGTCCTGTTGAGGTAGATCTACCTGCCTATGGAATTCATTCTGAGGAATCAGGTATAAAATGCTAGTATATGATCAGTCTTGTTATGGGCTTTGCCGTTTTTAGATAGTGCTTTCTTTTGTTAGAATCCATTTAAAAATAAAAGCACCTCAGTTTACTCATAAATAAATTGCTTTTTAAGATCTGGGAAACATCTGAAATTTCAAACAGTGTATTACAGTGTAAGTGTCAAACTAAATTTAACTGAAATCACTGTGGGTCTTTTCACTGACAAGTGTTGTTATAGGCCCATCACTAGTAAAGTAGGATCTTCATTAATCTCCCATATTTTTAAAATGTAGTAGTTTATTCCAGTGGAAGACACTCCGTGCTCTTCTGAACAAATACTTGCTGAACATAGAGTTTACAGATTAAAACAGCAGTTGGACATTCAACTTTTTAAATAAATATTGCTCACTAAACATTACCTAAATTTGGTGGCATTCTTTCAGGCATGGAACACACTCGTCATTTGCATTTCATTGACCTTGAAGCTTACTGGATAGAGATGAAACTTTACCTATTCAAAGCAAGCTCTTTAAAACACTCAAATAGATCTTTTTTTTTTTTAAAGCGCATTTCACTTTTTAATTTCCTATTGTTCTTCTTCCATTGAGAAAGCACTGCCTGAACCCAAAGGGATTTCCACATCTAGCTTTCATGCCTTTTGTTGCTACATGGCAGTGACTGCTAGATTGGCAAACAGAATAATTGCCTTTGAGAGATTTCTTTAAGGATGTTAAGAGCATGAACTTCATTCAAGTAGTTTCTTAAAAAAATGCTTCAAAACAAAGTCAACTATTGATCCAATTCTTTGAATAAAAAGTTCTCCCCATCTGACAATAGGATTTACTACTGACGACAAAATGTACCTTAATCTTTCTAGTTTATTGTCTTCAGTTGACAAAGGTAGAATTACAGAGTTGCTGCACAAAGAAAGATTTGTATCCTCTGTTTGAAATGACAAATCTACATAAATTCATTGACTGGCTTAGGATAAAAGCAATCTTTACATCTCTATGTCTTGTCACATGAAGAGAAATAGGTATATAATTTATGCTTTATTGCCTAGTAATATTGTTGAATAACTGTTTATTCTCTAAGCACATCTGTGATTTCTTTGTTTGTTTACTGTAGTGCTGTATTTTTTTTTCCCCTGGAAATGAAAAAGAACATCCAGAATGTCTATTTACTGCCAGGGGAGAAGAGTAGAAATTTTACCCAGGAAAAATCAACCAAAATAATTAACATCCCTCAACCCCCCCTTCAGAATATCTGGAAGAGTTTGTACCAACTTTGAAGATTTTACACTTCTGTCTTCACCACTGGGGCATCTAATTTGAACCCTGCTTTCTAAAGGGGGAGGGATAGGAGAGAAGACAAGAATATCAATATTCTGTCTATCACGTGTGTGTATAGCGGGATAAAAACAGCCACTGTGGGACAGAAACGTTTTTTTCCACTAACAGCTGCAATGAGAAGCTGAGCTAGGACGGATGCTGCAGGAGCAGTGAAGGGAATCCTTCATGCACTCTCACCTCCGCAGCTTTAACTTACGTCCCCTTTCCCGACGATAATCGTAGTGGTATTCTTGGGCCCAAGGAATGGACAGGTGAGACCTACTGTGTTGTTCGAATTGCATGTGGATTTGGGGGGCGGGGGAGGAAAAGGGCAATAAAAACAGCAAACAAAGGTTCAAC
>NW_010421626.1:0-287 GCF_000710305.1 Buceros rhinoceros silvestris | reverse complement strand
GGGAAAAAAAAAAAAAAAAAAAAGGTTCCACCAGCCGGTAACGCAGAGGTGAAATAAAGCCTGGTCTGCACTGGTCACGCAGAAGCTGTAGCAAAACATACAAGCGATACACTCCAAGTACACTGCGGCTAGCCAGCCTGGAGTCTCCTTGAGAACTAGCTTCGTGCAACGTTACCGGAGACACACGTACGTAAACACACATACAGAAGCACTTACATACACACGAGCGTGCCCGTACGCGCACACGGCGAGAGGCATACCCTCCTGTGCACGCACACCTGCTCCCG
>NW_010421625.1:139129-146981 GCF_000710305.1 Buceros rhinoceros silvestris | reverse complement strand
GGCTCCCGTCCAGCTCAGCCCTGCTGCGAGCATCAACACGGGACCACAACGAAACTGAACTTGAGCCACGTATTAACCCCTCCAGCTGATACCTGCTAGAGGGGCTTTTTCTTTTACTTTTTGCAGGGTTGATGCTACTATAATATTTGCAGACCGAAAAAAGCGTAATTGGTTTAATCTGAAACATGTTCCTAGAATCAAGTTCAGCTCAATAAATGTGTGCTTGTATCCTAGCTGAACTCAGGACAGAAGGGAAATATCCTTTAACCTTTATTGGTAGGTATTAACAAAGAGGGTTACATGTAAATAAATGACATACAGATGCAGACATTACGTAGTTTACAGTAAATACTTTCCCTAGTAGAAATAGTGTAGAATTAATTAATTCACACTAAGTGCTAGATGAAAGTAATTAAACTTGTTTGTGCTTCACTTAGCATTTATTTTACTAGCAACGTGACTGCTGTTTGGCTCAATACAAGTTTCCATCACTACAAAAAATCACTACAATAGAATTTTACTCTGATTTTATCCAGAAAATTGATTTGTTCTCACAAGTATCAGCCAATAGCATCAGAAAGGCACTGTGAGCCCTAAGGAATTTTTCTTCTCACGTCCTGGGAGGATGTGTAACAGCACAGACGTGACCCTGGACAGCTCACACAAGCTGGTCACCTATCTTTTCGGAACCACTTGCTTTTCTCCCCTTCACGAGGAGCGAAAACCCCTGGGTCTGCAAAAGACAGACTGCTGATGTTCCAAGGGAGGTTGTTATTTCAGTTCTGAAGGTGTTCTCCTGGCAATACGCAAGCTCAGACAAACTGCTGTTGGTTATAATTTGAAGTCTCGTTTTCTGAGTGAGAAGAAATTTGAAACTTCACAGCAAAAAGACATTCCCGCATCGCCTGTGCAGATCATCTCCCGAGACCCGCTTCTCTTCCAGAGTGCTTCCTCTTACAGGTGCCCAAACAGCAGCGTGCGTTAGGCTAACAGCAAACGCTGCATCCTTGAAAAACTGAGCTCTGCAGAATAAAAATCACCCAGTGTAATTACCATGGCGTAAGAAGGGGAATTCCTGCCTGCTGCCTGCTCTGGCATGCACAAAGCAAATCTAGTTTTGAAGGAAACTTCTAATCTGCTGACTCAGCCTGAACTTGTTATTCCTTCTCCTCTCCTCCCCCTGCAAACACTTCTCAAACCCAGTATCAGAAGAAACCGCTTTCTTTAGTCCAGTTGGGTCAAGGTTCTGGCCCCCAAATGGTGAGGGGGCTGCCAGCCACATTCTCTTCACACAGTACCTAAAGTTCTGATTTCATGCAACCACATGAAATTCAGGCAAAAAATGAGATTTTCAGTTTCACATGTTAAAACTCCTAAAGTCTTAGTGACCATAAAAGGATTCTGTACTTATTTTTGTGTTAATTCGGAAGCTGCTGATTTTACAGCTTCTGCACTGAGAGGCAGACACAGCTGCTCCTCACACTGCAGCACCTGGAAGAGTCTGATCAAATGCTGGACATGGTTGAATAAAGTCTCTTACAGAAGTAAATGTCTGTCCCCCATCACTACCAGTTTTCCTTCTCTTTCGGTAGTTTAGTTTGTTACACCACCATTACACTGTGGAAAAGCCACCTGCACAGTGAGAGGCATTTCGAAGGAATATTTTACCAACTTAAGGACCACATATTGCTACCTTGAACAGAAAGAAATTCCAGCAGGCTAAAGCAGAGTGGAAGGGGGCAAAAAATCTTCAGAGAAAGTATTTTTAAAGCTCTGTTAGTTTTCCCTACTATTCAATATCAATTTCAAATGCATTGTGTTAAATACTTGTCACTGATCAAAATCAACTATAACATCCTCTTATTTAACAGTTTAGAAGGACTGCACGGAAAAGTGCTGCTCATTTCCAAGTGAAAGCAGAATCAAGTGCAGCACCTTTAAAGAACTGCTTTGATCTTGCTGGCAGAAAGGCGGGCTAACTCCCCACATCCTGCCGAACTCTCAGAACCCGGGAGGAGAAAAAGCGCCCGCTCTTTATTCTCCTATTGAATTTCCTTGGTATCTTGCATCTCCCAATGTCTCTGGTGTCAGAGAAGCAGCAGCCAGAAGGATTGCCGCTGTGTGATTCCCTGTTTGTGCACATCTTTATCACTGATGACAGATACACACATTCCAGCAGGGCTAGGTCCTTGATGCATACTGCAAGTCACGATTATTTTCCTTATTAAAGGAAGAACCTAGACCAATAGAAAACATTTTTCACTAGATCTAATTTTTCAAACGTTACCTGTAATTAAATTTCAGAGTGTTAGCATTGTAACTTTAACAGGAAGTAACGAAGGATGCAAGAGGTGTCCATGTAAAATAGCAGGGTCAAGTGAAACAGTTAATTCAGAAAGCCAAAGAACACTATTAATTATTTCAAGCCATTGAATCTCCCCTAACTCAAAACTGCTTTTCAACAACTATGTGACTATACATAACAAAATAATCTTTAAAACTCAGAAGAAACTATATCCCTTGCATTCTTCCAAAGTCAAAAGATGATGAAAGTTTCTTGAAATTTAGGAGTATTTTATCGACAAATATAAACTAAGAACTGGTTCAAGTGGGAAAGAGGCTTGAAAAGTAAATTTTGCTGTAGTAATTCAGCCATAAAGTGCTGGAAAAGCATTTTCATGGCAGTATAACTGCACACATGGTATGTTTTATCCAGTGAATTGCAAAAGATAGAAAAGCCATTTGGAAGAAGGGTAAAACTACGGTGTTATTTATTTTAGTTATTTCATCTACTGCCGGAAGTTCTTAATCTAACCCCAAAAAGTGTATGTTTTTACTTAACCCTGAAATTAAATGTGTCTCTGTACAGATAACATCTTCTCAGAAGAGTGTTTTCACACATGCTCCTTGGGCAGCCTGCCTTCCTGCGTCCACGGACTGCATCTTTAGCTAAATAACGCGGATTCCAAGGAAAGATTCATTCCCACACTCACCAAAACAGGACTAACGTAGGCCACCAGAAAACCTTATGGGACTTTCCTGAGCTCACAGAATTTCGTCACGTCGTGCAACTCTCTTCACCTAACTAAAGATGGTGTCCATGACTCCTCCTTTTACACTAGGGGATTTTTTAAGTGCTTTTCTTGCTGAAAACATTACTTGTTATGGCCTTGAATTCTAGTTGTAATATTGTGAAGATTTTGCTTTACAGTTCTACAAAACTTTATTTTGAATGTCAAAGTTCTTCAATTATTGCACATAACTTTTCTGCCTATGTTAACATAAATTATTCCATCAGCAACAGCAGCATGAGAAGTAAATGCTCTAAAAAGTTTTAGCTAAAAGCAAGTCATCTAACTTAATATCCTAGAATATAACTAAAAGACTAGTAAAAAAAAAAGGTAGGTGTAACTCTCTGGAAAAAGCAGTGGTTTAGGCTGTTTGACAGTTACATGGTTTCCCCTTCATTATCTTCAAAAGCATTAAACAAAATTATCATTAAGAAAAAAACCAACAAAATATCACTGAGAATGTGAGGAATAAAGGAAGGCAGAGAGGAGCAATCTACATTAAAAACACCCTGTTACATTCTCATGAAACAGGGAAAGCTGCACCTTCCAAGAATTTCTCGCCTCGACAGTTGAGAATTAAAACACAGGGTGGGTTTTATCACAAAGAGCATATTCCTCCTCTCTCAAAGTGGATGTTTACTCCCTGAAGCCAGGAGAAGAGTGACATGGCCAGCTACAGGGATCATCAGGATTAGGAACCCGTAACTCACCTCTTGCTTCAGTCAGTGATTAGGAACAGATTGCAGAGCCTGACAGCACGTTGCTTTCTCCCCTTCTTGGAGGAGAAGGGCGGTAAGGAAGGCCAGGCTAGATACTGAGGCAATCGCAGGGATTACGGGCTCCTTAGGAAGCACGTTCTTAACTCATTAACTACTTCTGCACTACTTCCAACTGCCCAAGAGGAAGTTACAAATGTCAGCAAAAGTACAACAGCATTCATTGCTCATGTAGCTTTTGACACAAACTGGAACAGGTGACGTTGCTTTTTATCTGCTGGTTTGCTTGAGGATTTTGCAACATCAGTGTTCTGCAACAGGGTGAGATGCTGGTGAGAATACGAAAATACTTGTTCTTTACAAATAGAAGCACCAGATAGCTGCAAAGCCTTTTCTTACTGTACCCTGATAAAAGAATTTTCCTCATCTTTTTTAAAGCTTTAAGCAAACCCTAGCAGGTTCTGAATGGCAGTTTGAAAAGCTAAAGACAGACTTAGCCCAGCTTCTGCTGCTCTCATCTCTTCCACCAGTCCAGAAAACAGAAGCTATTTGCAGTGGCATTATCATGACTACTAGATACTGTGAAATATTAACTAGTTTAAAGGAGGAACTTAAGAAAAGCAAAGAAAAGCTGCTTCTGAAGTCACGTCCCTGCCCTAGTCACAGCAAGTCTCTAATTCCAAAAAGAAAGTTCTCAAAACAACAAAAAAGATGAGATAAATACAGCCAAAAATAAAAATAAAGGTCCGATATTTACTGGCAAATGTTGGTGACAGGTACTCAGCTGTAGCTGAGGATATTTTTCCCCTCCGGAGAGGAGAGGAGGTCGAGTAATGCAGCACTGTTTTTGTTCACAGTATGTTGCACACGTAGCTTAGTAAGCAAAGTCACACGCTGCCATACCGTGAGCGCGGTTTGCGTGGTCAGTTTACATACAGATATATGAACAGAGAAAATCCACCTGGGTGAAAATCCGCCAAGGCTGTTCCTTCAGTGTTTACAGCTGAAGTGCGGCATGCGTTGACACAATAGTCATCACAACGTCCCTGAGAAATTGCATGAGAGACAGTGACACTGCAAGTTTCTGCTTTGCTTAGAATATTGTTTACCAGAAAGACCTGCAAACATTAGTTTACTCAAGAGTATTTGCGAGAAGAAATGGAAAAAATAGCTGCCGTTAGCTCCCAAAGAACCGAAAGAACAGCGTCAATAGTTACAAGCCTGTCACAGATCATTCAACAGAATTTCTGTGGTTGAAAACCAAGCTGATGGATACCCATAAATTATGCTGCCAAAACCAGTTGTTAAGAACATGGGTTTCTGAAAACTAAAGTTTTAGAAACCTTGAAGCTTTGGACAAAGCAAGTCTGGAATGCAGAGGTAGGAAATGGAGAGACACCAGATTTTTATGCATTATAATGCCGAAAGGATCCTCATTGATCATTTGTGCTAACTTCCTTAAAACTGCTCTTGGGGCCATTGACCACAAGAAATCGATTACTTGTTGAAGTAGAACTTCTCTTAGGTCTGTTTTAAACCTGTATCCTTGCATAATTAATTATTCCAACAAACATGGCATTTTGACATGACTTTGACTTGCTGTGCCTTCCTGTATTGCATTGTATTATTCTTTTATATGCTGAACTGAGAACCTGTAAGACAGGGCTTTTTCCAAACCATAGGTTTCAGGTTTCTTTGAAACGGCATTTCCACTTTTCTTCGGTAAATCAGGGTGAGTTAGTACTGTTTTGTTAGAAAGACAAAAGTAGAAGAGAGGAAAATGGGGAGAAAGAAAGAAACAACATTCCCATCTACCAGCCTGGCCCATTTTACCACCACAGGAGCATTGTTCTAATCAGCAAATACATAAATGCCATGCCTCAAATCCCATAAGCCTTTGCAGATTTCTAGCAGAGATTCATGGTCATTTTTTTAGCTGTTCTGAATTGAAAAATATTTGTCTGAAGACAGAGGCAGAGCTAATTCTTTCCAGTTTCATCTTGTTCTCCATTGTTGTTACTGAACAGGAAGTGTGATCTGGTACTACTCAACAGGGCACACTCGATTGGAAACCCAGTGTTTGTTTCTCTATTGTTCTGCTCACACCTTTGAAAACACAAGCGGAAAACCGTAACACTGTGGCTTAAAAACAGCTCTGAGTCCCTTATGCTCAGATGCTTCTGCAATGAAGTCTGCAGAGTCCTTCCTAAATACCCGAAGTCTTTCTCTTCCCTCTCAACTGTTCACCGTCTTACTGTTTTTATCTGTACCATCCCCCAATCTTTCTCTTCTCTCACGATACTCAAACACAGCTCATGCTGTCCTGGCAAGCCATGAGCTCACACATCGACAACAAGAGCCGTGATCAATCTTTCTCTACCTGTTGCGTGTCTTACGCTTCTGGAGCCTGGGAACAGAACGTACGTCAGAGCTGCCAGCAGAGACCTTCTCAGGGAACAGAAACGAAACAGATTACCCACTTGAGACAGCAAAGAGAATTCTGCTAGATCAAGGCACAAACCAGCAGGATTTTTAACAAAGAAAACCATCTGAGTTGGGTTAACACATTCCTCCCTTTAGAGAAAGGATTTTCCACAACGTGTTCCTGTATTTTGGCATCGGAATAAAAAGCTATCAGAAACATTACACATCTTCATAGTTTGTAGGAGTCTACTCAGCACTCACTGAAACAAAGAAAGTCCCAATCCCACAAAATCGGTGCAGTGCATGATGTCTGGAATTATTTGAGGACAGCCTTCCGTTTGCCTGTTTCAGGGTTCATAATACAAAGGGGATCGCTGGACGGAGGTTTTCAGAATACTCTCTTTAGAACACATCGACTCAATCGACTGCTTGCTGCAGGCCCATCGAGAGACCAACGGCCAATTCTACTGGCCTGGTTTCCATCTGATCGCGGGTTTTAAAGAGACAGGCAGAAGTATACGACACTAATGCAGGATGCTACACTGCTTCTTACAAGAGAAACTGATGAACGTTAAGCACAAAACTTGTCAACATTAAGAAAAAACGATAGGAAGGAATTTCACCAGTAATCGTAAGTGGAAAAGACAAATTTTACCATATAAAACCCTCTTTACTATGAAGCAATGTATATTAGGAAGTTATCCGAGGACTGGCTTACAGCATTGTGGGAACACAAGAAATTAATCAGTTAAGGCAGAAAAAAAGAATGGAAATGATAACTCAGAACTTCATTTATCTGATTTTATATCAGCAACTTTGGACTGTGAGGTATCAACTAGACTTGCTGAGAAACTTTATAACCATTGCTACCGTTTAAGTAATCCACAAAGAAAAACTTACTGCACTTACCTTGTTACAGACAGAATAGCAGGATTACGTTTTATTTTTCTGACGAATAAGGGCCAAAAGTGTCCCAGCTAAATAAAATCCTTGCAGCACTGCACAATCATCAATATTCATCTACCTGCTATTTCAAGTAAGCTCACAAAATGGTTAGTTAAAAATGTAAAAACAAAATCACCTGCAGAGCAATCGTGGTATTCTTCGCAGGATATTTCCCCACCAGTCCTTGTTCTTTGCGTTTCTTGAATTTCCTAAAGTAGTCCTGTATCAGGAAGGTGGCATAGAACTTCCCCACGGTTACCTCATCATCTAAATGAACAGACCAGACAGATCTCTCCCGAGTCAGCACATTTATCAATAGCCTGTACACTCATACCTGAGCTGGGGGGAAAGTGTGATGGGTGCAGTAGGCTCTATGCTTTCAGCTGACAGCAACGGAACCTGGAACTACCTTAAAAGCAATGTTTCAGCAAGCAGTTTTGGCTCACTCGGTTCAGTGAACTCTCCTTAGTAGAGAAGAACACAATCCTGTACCATGTCTCATGTACTTCAAAGTTCATCTAAGTTTTAACAAAACCATAAACATGTTCGTATATGCACAGAAACTGAAAGACTGGCTTTAGTTACTTGGAATAAATTGATTCAAATAAAAGCTACTACAACTTATATACACTTATGTTCATAAGAGTGACTCTATAAAAAAAAAAGTCCTGCTTACTACATCTCTCTTTTTTCACT